>NC_091360.1:6825188-6882688 GCF_038502225.1 Cherax quadricarinatus | reverse complement strand
CTCTCCCCCCCTCTCTCTCCCTCTCCCCCTCTCTCCCCCCTCTCTCCCCCCTCTCTCCCCCTCTCTCCCCCTCTCCTCTCTCTCCCCTCTCTCTCCCCCTCTCTCTCCCCCCTCTCTCCCCCCTCCCCCCCCTCTCCCTCTCTCTCCCCCCTCAATCTCTCCCCCTCCCCCCTCTCTCTCCCTCTCTCCCCCCTCAATATCTCCCTCTCTCTCCCCCCTCTCCTCCTCTCTCTCCTCTCTCCCCCTCTCCCCCCCCTCTCTCCCCTCCCCCTCTCTCCCCTCTCCCCCTCTCTCTCCCCCTCTCCCTCTCCTCCCCTCCCCCCTCTCTCTTCCCCCTCCCCCCCTCTCTCTCCCCCTCTCTCCCTTTCTCTCCCCCCTCTCTCCCCCTCTCCCCCCCTCTCCCCCTCTCTCTCCCCTCTCTCTCCCCCTCTCTCTCCCCCTCTCTCTCCCCCTCTCTCTCCCCCTCTCTCTCCCCCTCTCTCTCCCCCTCTCTCTCCCCCTCTCTCTCCCCCTCTCTCTCCCCCTCTCTCTCCCCCTCTCTCTCTCTCCCCTCTCTCTCCCCCTCTCTCTCCCCCTCTCTCTCCCCCTCTCTCTCCCCCTCTCTCTCCCCCTCTCTCCCCCCTCTCCCCCTCCCCCCCTCCCTCTCTCCCCCTCTCCCTCCCTCTCAAGAACTGGTTTTCACAATTTCCAGATCCTTTTGTACTCATCAGCAAAAAAAATTACACAAGCACAAATTTTTTCCCCAACAAACTGGCAGAGTTAACACCAATTAAATGAGCAAATTTGTTTAACTTTCAAGCAAACACATCTGGATACATTACCTCTGTTTTTTGTTACAGCAGATTGTTCCTTTAGGAAATTTTTACGCTCAGTATTTTGTCTTTTTTTATTTTTTAAGCATTCAGTGACTTTCTTAATGGCATGTGAGGGCCATTGTTGAGTTATTGACCTGGATGTGCAATTATTGTCTTGGAGAATGTATTGTCTTGTTAAAGAAAATGGGATACAGTAGCGACTGGTAGATGAGTAATGACGACTGTAAGAAGGCGTGTAAGATGCATGTAAGACAAATATTTATTCTGTGTATGAACAATCAATAGGCAGAATTAAGATTTATTAAGTCGTTTGATCCTGTGTATATTCACTGAGTGAATATAAGCAGGGACTGTAATTAGTCGTATATTCTTCACTCGCCATCAGTAGGTATACGTGTGTGTGTGTTTGTGTGTGTGTGTTTGTGTGTGTGTGTTTGTGTGTGTGTGTTTGTGTGTGTGTTTGTGTGTGTGTTTGTGTGTGTGTGTTTGTGTGTGTTTGTGTGTGTTTGTGTGTGTGTTTGTGTGTGTGTTTGTGTGTGTTTGTGTGTGTGTTTGTGTGTGTGTTTGTGTGTGTGTGTGTGTGTGTGTGTGTTTGTGTGTGTGTGTTTGTGTGTGTGTGTTTGTGTGTGTGTGTTTGTGTGTGTGTGTGTGTGTGTCTGTGTGTGTGTGTCTTGCAAAACTTCATAAATGAGAAAAACATTGCGCCAATAAAAGCTTTAAGTTTTTTATTATTCTTTTGGACATAAAACCTCTACATTCAGCAGATTTCTCTCTCTCTCTCTCTCTCTCTCTCTCTCTCTCTCTCTCTCTCTCCTAGGGTTTCCCTGCAGCTCTAGGTAGAACAATAGCGTGAGAAACTCCTATATTCCTCCACTCCCCTCCTCTTCCCCTCCCTCCCTTCTCCTACTCTCCCCTTACCTCCCCCTCCGAGGTAAAAGTTACACTTGGAAATTTTTGTTGCCGCTTGTGGAGAGTGAAAGTGAAAAGAGATGACCCACCTACACCCCTTTCACCTTACCTTTTTCTTTTTACACAGGGTTTGACAAGGTTAAGTATCCCTAGCTTTATTGACAAACTATTTACAGGTTAAGGATTCCTAACTTTATTGGAAAGCTAGGAGCTGTTACCTACATTAGCTCATTTGAAAGCATTTTTATTGTTACGAGACATACAACTAGGGAACAGGATGAAGTTGGAGCCATCTGTGGGCCAGCATTTTCATATGATCAACTGACTTTATCTCGTTGACATCATTATGCTGTACGAATGTGTTCCATACTCGAGTCATCCTGGGTATATATGATCTCAGATGGAGTGATGTTCTGGAGAAGGGTACAGCCAGAGTGAAGTTGCTGCTTTCTGCCCGTCTTGTGGCATAAAAGCTTGTTTCACGCTGTCCTCGAAGTGGATCCAATATTGACAATATTGGCCTTGTACATAACAGTAAGGCCACCCACATCCCTCCTATGTTGAAGGCTCTGCTGAAATGACAGATCTATCCAGGATGGGTCCAGGCGAGAAATGAGACGTCTTGCTCTGTTCTCTACTCTGTCAAGCAGTCGCAGATTAGAGGGGGGGGGGCAGGCAAACCAAGAAAATGGAGCATACTCAAGGTGTGAGCGTACTTGTGCCTCGTACAGAATCTTGCAACCCCTACTGTCAAGCAGATGCGAGATACGGCGAAGTGCTGTAAGCTTCCTGGCTGCCTTGTTTGCAAGATTTACAACATGGTTCTTCATGGTTAGTTTGGAGTCAAATTTCACTTTACCTTTCACTTTACCTTTCACTTTACCTTTCACCTTATCTACCTAAACTAGTGGGCTAAGGTCCAATAGTTTAGCTAGGGAGTGTTAAGCAGTGTCAAGGTTCCATAGTATTGGTGTGTCGGTGAAGAATCATATTGATGGTATACAACACCGACACTAATAACGAATCCTGTTTCGGACCCTAGGAGCCTTGGTGGAACGTTTGGAATCGAGGACTGAAGCAACGCACGATAGTCTTCAATACAACAGTAACTGGAAGAGACCCAGCAGCGGGAAGAGCCGCGGCACCAAGAATGCTAGTGTTGATATAGGATCGAACCTCAAACTCAGTTCCTTGAGGAAGCCTATTTCGCATTTGTCCTACTGTCAAAGTCTCGCCGATCCTCCTGGGGCAATGTGGTTCTAATGTCCCAAGTCTTCATATTTGAGTTCGGATTCTTCCCTATGATCAGCAGCACCGCCACCTTCCAGCTCAAAACTAAAATGGAATATAGGTGTCAGCCAAAGTAGACAGCAGATATAGCCCCACACAGATTGTGATGCTATCAGGGAGGATAGCAGGATTACCGCGATTGCGGGGTACTGAAGATAGGGGTTCTCTCTTAGCCGGGTACTCAACTAGAGCGAGTGTTTGCGGTGTCTTGCATGCCATCCCTTGCATGTTTATACAGCGCAGGTTATCCTGGTCAACGTCCATTCACCGTGCCACTAATATTTTCATTCAGTGGGAATGGATGCAGCAAGGCTGAGAGTCACTGCAGTGTGGAGGCTCCATGGAGTTGAGACGTGTGCTCACTGAGGGATTTGGAACTCATGAGACGTAAGTGCATATACACGCACACGCGACCAGTGAAGTGGCGGGGCCAGGAGCTATGACCCGACTCCTGCAACCACAGTTAGGCGAGCGCGCGCGCGCACACACACACACACACACACACACACACACACACACACACACACACACACACACACACACACACACACACACACACACACACACACACACACACACACACACGCGCGCGTACACGGCACATGAAAGCCTTTGCACCACATAATTTCAGAGGCTCAAAGGTCTAGACAATTTACATGTATTGGAATATTTCCCCACTGTAAGCAGGTGGTGCATGACCCTCCAGTTACAGCTCAAAAACTAGTGTATAGGATTTTTCACACCGTTTTTAGTCATGAGTATTCGCTAATGTATCATTATTATTCAATGAAAAAGTGGGGAGGGGAGATTTCCATTCTCGTACATGTCTGATATATTTTTTAATGCAGTTACGAAAGAGTGTGTGTGTACTCATCTATTTGTGGTTTCAGGGGTCGAGTCACAGTTCCTGGCCCCGCCTCTTCACTGGTCGCTATTAGGTCCACTGTCCCTGCTCCATTAGCTTTATAGTATCTCTTCTTAAAGCTATGTATGGTTCCTGCCTCCACTACACTCTCCAAATTGTTGCACTTCTTAACAGGTCTATGAGAGAAGAAATACTTCCTAACATCCCTGTGACTCAGCAGAATTTTCAACTTTCAGTTGTGGCCCCTTGACTGTGTGCTATCCCTATCCACCTTGTCGATTCCTCTCAGTATTTTGTATGTCGTGATCATGTTCCCTCTATCCCTCGCGTCGTCCAGTGTCATGCTGATTTTGCCTTAACCTCTCCTTGTAGGACATACCTCGTAGCTCCGGGGCTACTCCGAGGCTTGCTCTAATTTCTTGACGTGCTTGACCAGGTGTGGGTTCCATACTGGTGCTGCATACTCCAGTATGAGCCTGACGTACACTGTGTACAGTCTTCAACGATTCCTTACTCAGGTGTATAATTCTTAGGTTTGCAAGGCAACCATATGCTGTATCAGTTATTTGGTTGATGTGTGCCTCAGGAGATGTACTCGGTATTATACTCAAAGATCCTTTTCCTTGAGTGAAGTTTGCAGTCTTTGGCCATCCCCAAGCCTGTGCTCTATCTGTAGTCTTCGTTGACCTTTACCAATCTTCATGACTTTGCACTCGTTGTGGTCAAAATCCAGGAGCCAGTTGGTGGACCAGGCTTGCAGCTTGTCCAGATCTCTTTATAGTCCTACCTGATCCTCATCCACTTGATTTCTCTGCATTAGCTTCACATCGTCTACAAACAGACACACCTCTGAATCTATCCTTTCCGCCATGTCGATCACACATACCGGAAATAGCCCAAGCCCTATGACTGATTCCTGTAGAACCCCGCTCGTCACAAACGTCCACTCTGACACCTCGTCACATACCGTCACTCGTTGTTTCCTTCTTGACAGGTATTTTCTGATCCACTGCAATGCCTTTCCCGTGATTCCTGCCTGCTCCTCAAACTTTTGCGGAACTGTGTCGAAAATACAGTCTACCCAGCCCCCTCTCACCCCTGCTTTACCTCTGTCACTCTGAAAAACTCCAGTGGGTTCGTGACACAGGATTTCCCTTCCCTGAACCCGTGTTTATCACATATAAGCTCATTCGTTTCTAGGTGCACCATGACCTTGCACACTATACGTGTCAGTGACACTGGTCTGTTGTTTAATGCTACCTGCCTGTCTCCTTTCTTAAAGATTAGGACTGAATTTATATTTGTTTATTATTAAATTATTGTAAACTTATCTTATTAAAATATATTTAGTTGGATTAGGCTAAATTAAATTGCGCTTGTTATAATAAGGTTAGGTAAGATTTCAAAGGTTCTTTTGGAACAAAATTATTCATTTTTACATTAACATAAATGAAAAAAAAATATCTTTAAATGTATAAGAGAAAATTTTAGAAAGGACTAAATTTTAAACGAGTTCTTGTTAATTGACCAATATTTCCCATTCGGAGACGCGCGCGCGCACACACACACACACACACACACACACACACACACACACACACACACACACACACACACACACACACACACACAGAAGGACCCCAGCCACGACATCCCCAAGGCAACTGAACAATCCAAACCAACCATCACACACCGATCCCTCTGTTTCCACCCCCCGCACCACAGTTACAGTATTAGAACAGAAGTTGAAGGTTTGGTACACAAATGCAGATGGATTAACGAATAAACATGAGGAATGGCAAGAAAGAATCAATGAGAAGTCCCCAGACATCATAGCAGTTACAGAAACAAAACTCACGGAGACAATAACAGATGCAATCTTCCCACCAGGATACCAGATCATGAGGAAAGATAGAAGGGGCAGGGGGGAGGTGGGGTTGCTCTGCTCGTAAAAAACAGATGGAAATCCGAGAAAATGGAAGGCATTGATGAGACGGGAGAAAGAGACTACATAGCAGGTACACTTCAGTCTGGGGAACACAAAGTGGTCATTGCAGTGATGTATAATCCACCACAGAACTGCAGGAGGCCAAGAGAGGAATATGAAGAGAGCAACAGAGCAATGGTGGACACACTTGCTGAGGTGGCAAGAAGAGCTCATTCCAGCAGAGCAAAGTTGCTGGTTATGAGGGATTTCAACCACAGGGAGATCGACTAGGAAAACCTGGAGCCACATGGGGGTCCCGAAACATGGAGAGCCAGGATGTTGGACGTGGTGCTGGAAAACCTCATGCACCAACATGTTAAGGACTCTACCAGAGTGAGAGGGGAGGATGAACCAGCAAGATTGGACCTTGTGTTCACCCTGGGCAGCTCAGACATTGAGGACATCAAGTATGAGAGTCCCCTAGGAGCTAGCGACCACGTGGTTCTGTGCTTTGAATACATAGTAGAGCTGCAAGTGGAGAGAATAACAGGAGTTGAATGGGAAAAGCCTGACTATAAAAGAGGGGACTACATAGGGTTGAAGAAATTCCTGCGGGAGGTCCAGTGGGACAGAGAACTGGCAGGAAAGCCAGTAAATGAAATGATGGAATATGTAACAACAAAATGCAAGGAGGCAGTGGAAAAGTTTATTTCCAAGGGCAACAGTAACAACGGGAAGACCAGAACGAGCCCCTGGTTTACCCGACAGTGTAAGGAGGCAAAAACAAAGTGCAATAGAGAATGGAAAAAGTACAGAAGGCAGAGAACACACGAAAATAGGGAGATCAGTCGCAGAGCCAGGAATGAGTATGCACAGGTAAGGAAGGAGGCCCAGCGACAGTATGAAAATGACATAGCATCGAGAATCAAGACTGACCCGAAACTGTTGTATAGCCACATCAGGAGAAAGACAACAGTCAAAGACCAGGTGATCAGATTAAGGACAGAAGGTGGAGAACTCACAAGAAATGATCAGGAGGTATGTGAGGAGCTGAACATGAGATTTAAGGAAGTTTTTACAGTAGAGACAGGAAGGGCTGTGGGAAGACAGCACAGAAGGGAACATCAAGAGGGAATATTCCAACAAGTGTTGGATGACATACGAACAACTGAGGAGGAGGTGAAGAAGCTCTTAAGTGACCTTGACACCTCAAAAGCGATGGGACCGGACAACATCTCCCCATGGGTCCTTAGAGAAGGAGCAGAGATGCTGTGCGTGCCTCTAACCACAATCTTCAACACATCCCTTGAAACTGGGCAACTACCTGAGAAATGGAAGACAGCTAATGTAGTCCCCATATTTAAGAAAGGAAACAGAAACGAGGCACTAAACTACAGACCTGTGTCTCTGACATGTATTGTTTCAAGAAGAGGTATGACAAAGCTCAGGAAGCAGAGAGAGGACCCAGTAGCGATCAGTGAAGAGGCGGGGCCAGGAGCTGAGTCTCGACCCCTGCAACCACAATTCGGTGAGTACAAGTAGGTGAGTACACACACACACACACATACACACATATTATATATATATATATATATATATATATATATATATATATATATATATATATATATATATATATATATATATATATATATATAATGTAGGGGACGGGGAAACTCCAATGAATGACTGCACATAAATTCACGTAAACCTTGATGGGAATCGATCCCTCTACAGTGAGCTGGTGGAGCCGTCTCGCTACCAGCAGTGTGATGGTTACCATAGGTAGACAGGAACACTCGTCTTTATGTAATGTTTCCATCGTGCCAGTCAGACAATGATCCAGTATGTCGCCAAGCTAACTGGCCAAATAACAGTTGAGTCAGTAAGAGATCAAGTGGGTGAATGTCACAAATTTGGCAAGAATATAGGTCTCCGTTGGCCTTCATAGTCTTCCAGACACACTGTCCCTCATGCATAAACCTATGAGAATCAAACTCCAATACTCTACCTCATTCCTGGACAGTCATAACTGCTCCAGCTACCAATGCCACGCTGACCTCGTTTCCAGACCGATGGACACAGTCTCAGGCCACATGCTCCCTTTGTCCCTTACCTCCCATTTCAATGGATGTTCATGCGGTCCCTGACCACATGAACATCCACTGAAATATCTCCAGCATCTCTTTTACGACTAGATGAATTATTCAGGAAATTGTGACTCTAAATTTTAAGAAATAAGATAAAATTATCCCACATTAGTGTCCACATTTCCCGGTATACAAATTTTAAATACGTGATTTTCGCGCACATTCAACACGTAATATATATTTTTTTTTTCAAGAGCGGTGAACCCTCATCTGAATTTCGAAGCGTAAAAAATTTATGAAAATCGACTGTACATGTGTGTCTTCCTCTCCGAAATGAAAGTTAAAATTTATATTACGCACAAATATATTTAAAATACCAGCACGTTCATTGTTTTAATAGGAGGGAAAAGACTGCGTATATTTAGGAACGGATGGAGGAATAGGGAGGAGGGATAATTGGGAAAATCTATCAGTGGCAAATGGGAGGTCAGTGATGGGTGTCCGTGGGTCACATGGGTGTCCGTGTGAAACGATGTGGGTGGCTTTCAGTGGTCAGTAACATGGGTGTCCGTGGTACATTGTTGTTAATATAATTTCGAAGCGCCAAATAGGCAAGACATTAATCGCCTGGGGAATGAGAAATAGGATTGATTCGAGGAAGGAGAAGGAGAGAGTAGCTCCAATTTTTGGCATCAGGGGTCCTACAGTGGCAGAGCTCTTGAAGTGATTGTTCCTTACTCTCAACTCACTCTCTTGCTACCATTCCAATAATTTAATAATCTACCTTCTATTCATTCCTTAACATCTGGGAATCTGTCAATCCACATTAATGAAATTCAGAATTTAGTAATCTAGCTATTCCATTTGCCTCGTACTATTCCTGTTCTTCCATTCTTACCTGCTCTACTGTTCCTACCTGCTCTACTGTTCCTACCTGCTCTACTGTTCCTACCTGCTCTACTGTTCCTACCTGCTCTACTGTTCCTACCTGCTCTACTGTTCCTACCTGCTCTACTGTTCCTACCTGCTCTACTATTCCTACCTGCTCTACTATTCCTACCTGCTCTACTAGTCCTACCTGCTCTACTAGTCCTACCTGCTCTACTGTTGTTACCTGCTCTACTGTTGTTACCTGCTCTACTGTTGTTACCTGCTCTACTGTTGCTACCTGCTCTACTGTTGTTACCTGCTCTACTGTTGCTACCTGCTCTACTGTTGCTACCTGCTCTACTGTTCCTGTCTGCCCTACCATCCCTATCGACCCGACTTGACTGACTCTGTTTCCAGTGTGTCGCTGTTGTTGATATTTGCGTTCGGTGATCCGCATCGCATTCGACTTCATTCGCCGTTTGCCAGTTTAATTCGGATATTCTGTAAATTCAACTTCTGAATGTATAACTGATAGTCCATATGCTGATTCGGCTGGTATCGCTTGCAGGTTATGTAGTCTCTGACTATAGGATTAAATTTAGTTTGAGTGTTAGTGGGAAGTTGAGAGAGATAAAAATCTATATATATATTTTTTTAGATAATGTCGGTGGTAAAATCTATAGAGGATTCAGGGGTTACTAGCCCATACAAGGCCCACTTAAATGTTATGCCAGAAGACACTTGCTTCATAAGAACTTAAAGGAGGAACATTGCAGCAGGCCTACTGGCCCATGCTACCACCATCCACACTGCCCTTTCTTCCCCCCTCACTACATATCTCGTATATTAACAAACCACAACCCTAACCCTTCCCCCTACCCACTCATCCCAGCTGTAGCTAAGAGGTTAGCTACGGCTGACATCACAAAATTATGTGGTAGTGAATATTTTCAACACTGTATTTGACTCTTCCTACATGGAGTGCTGTGTGTACTCACCTAATTGTGGTTGCAGGGGTCGAGACTCTGCTCCTGGCCCCGCCTCTTCACTGATCGCTACTAGGTCCTCTCTCTCTGCTTCCTGAGCTGTATCATACCTCTTCTTAAAACTATGTATGGTTCCTGCCTCCACTACTTCACTTGCTAGGCTATTCCACTTCCTGACAACTCTATGACTGAAGAAATACTTCCTAACGTCCCTGTGACTCGTCTGTGTGTGTCTGTGTGTGCGTGTGTGTCTGTGTGTGTATCAACCTGAAATAACACATTAGATTTTCAAGATGCTTAACCCCAGTTCTTGGGCCCGCCTCTTAACTTGTTGCTGGGCTACCTTGATGTGCTCTGGCATGTGCATCACTCGCCACAACAGCAGTGCTGAGTTCTACACCAGCAATATAAGTGTTTTATCAGCCGGAAGATGAAGACATCTTTTCTGGAAATACTTGTTTGATCTCAACCAGTCTTAGAGCGCGAGGGAGCGCGAGCGAGAGCAAGCGAGAGCCAAGGCAGGTGTGGTCGCATCCACTGAATCTCCTGGGAAATTAAACCCCAGGGAAATTGAATGAACTTACCTGTTATTTGTCTGTGCGTGTTAAACCACGTGACCTGTGGATTGCCACCGTATTACTGACGGTTACGTATTTCAGTGGGTTACGCATTATGTGTGGGTTACCCTGGTATGTGTATGGATATCTCTGATATACGATCGGGTTAACTGTCCAATATATGGGTCGGCTGAAATGCTCTGCATAACAAGGGGCTTTCTATGACTAGTTTATTCACGTCAATTACTCCAGTGTCAAGTGAATATTGTTCTCCACTTTATAGAAATAGTTATTTGTGTTAGTGTGTATGGATTGCATATCTTTCTCTCTTTCTCTCTCTCTCTCTCTCTCTCTCTCTCTCTCTCTCTCTCTCTCTCTCTCTCTGTTTCTCTCTTTTTTACACAGGGTTTGATAAGGTTAGGAAAAGGATCCCTAACTTTATTGACAAGCTAGCTAGCTCTCTCTCTCCTTCCCTCTCTCTCTCTCTCTAGGACTAAAGAAGCCATACGTAGCTAAACATTTTCTCTAAATGTGGTATAAACCTTGGTAATAGATACCGACAAATTGGTTTATAAAAGCTTTATATATGAGCAAGCACTAGGACATACATTAGAAAACATGTCTTTCTAAATCACGTGTCTTTCTAAATCTAATAAATGTCCAGAACTGTCCTTAAGTAACTTTTTGCACATTAACGTTACAGCAGTAACTCTTGCAGTGACTATGAAAGTAGTTAATGGTCGACCCGTTCTTGCTGTGGAATCAGTATCCTCTCTTCAAGAGAGGTGCCTTGATGCCAGTGATGAGGCTCTTGTTCGAAAGAACAGAAGTTTTTTCACCTCTTTTCGCATATACTCAGCACTTAGAGGAATCTTATGACTACGTTATGTAAATTGTGTTCCACACGTCGTGTCTTTTTTTCTTTCTAACTCTGGCGTTTACCCTATTTCCTCTAAGACAAGTTCTTTAAATCGTTTGTTCAGTTCCTCGCAGACTTGTTTCTTGTGAGCTGCTCTCCCTCCAGTATTATTTGTTGATTGTTTAGTGTCTTTCTTTGGGGATTGCGAAGGAGTTTCGGTTCATAGTTGCCTTTTGCTTTGGGTTTGTTGGTTAATTGGGTTTAAAGCCTGTTGACTACGCGATGGTCATTAACGCTGCATGTCATCTGTTTACCACCAGTCAAGAGTACTATAATCCCTAAGGCAAACTCCCAATGAATATACATTAATATACACCTGTATATATATATATATATATATATATATATATATATATATATATATATATATATATATATATCAGATCAGATATATCAGATCACTTTCTAGTTGTAGCTACACTGAGAGTAAAAGGTAGATGGGATACAAGGAGAATAGAAGCATCAGGGAAGAGAGAGGTAAAGGTTTATAAACTAAAAGAGGAGGCAGTTAGGGTAAGATATAAACAGCTATTGGAGGATAGATGGGCTAATGAGAGCATAGGCAATGGGGTCGAAGAGGTATGGGGTAGGTTTAAAAATGTAGTGTTAGAGTGTTCAGCAGAAGTTTGTGGTTACAGGAAAGTGGGTGCAGGAGGGAAGAGGAGCGATTGGTGGAATGATGATGTAAAGAGAGTAGTAAGGGAGAAAAAGTTAGCATATGAGAAGTTTTTACAAAGTAGAAGTGATGCAAGGAGGGAAGAGTATATGGAGAAAAAGAGAGAGGTTAAGAGAGTGGTGAAGCAATGTAAAAAGAGAGCAAATGAGAGAGTGGGTGAGATGTTATCAACAAATTTTGTTGAAAATAAGAAAAAGTTTTGGAGTGAGATTAACAAGTTAAGAAAGCCTAGAGAACAAATGGATTTGTCAGTTAAAAATAGGAGAGGAGAGTTATTAAATGGAGAGTTAGAGGTATTGGGAAGATGGAAGGAATATTTTGAGGAATTGTTAAATGTTGATGAAGATAGGGAAGCTGTGATTTCGTGTATAGGGCAAGGAGGAATAACATCTTGTAGGAGTGAGGAAGAGTCAGTTGTGAGTGTGGGGGAAGTTCGTGAGGCAGTAGGTAAAATGAAAGGGGGTAAGGCAGCCGGGATTGATGGGATAAAGATAGAAATGTTAAAAGCAGGTGGGGATATAGTTTTGGAGTGGTTGGTGCAATTATTTAATAAATGTATGGAAGAGGGTAAGGTACCTAGGGATTGGCAGAGAGCATGCATAGTTCCTTTGTATAAAGGCAAAGGGGATAAAAGAGAGTGCAAAAATTATAGGGGGATAAGTCTGTTGAGTGTACCTGGTAAAGTGTATGGTAGAGTTATAATTGAAAGAATTAAGAGTAAGACGGAGAATAGGATAGCAGATGAACAAGGAGGCTTTAGGAAAGGTAGGGGGTGTGTGGACCAGGTGTTTACAGTGAAACATATAAGTGAACAGTATTTAGATAAGGCTAAAGAGGTCTTTGTGGCATTTATGGATTTGGAAAAGGCGTATGACAGGGTGGATAGGGGGGCAATGTGGCAGATGTTGCAAGTGTATGGTGTAGGAGGTAGGTTACTGAAAGCAGTGAAGAGTTTTTACGAGGATAGTGAGGCTCAAGTTAGAGTATGTAGGAAAGAGGGGAATTTTTTCCCAGTAAAAGTAGGCCTTAGACAAGGATGTGTGATGTCACCGTGGTTGTTTAATATATTTATAGATGGGGTTGTAAGAGAAGTAAATGCGAGGGTCTTGGCAAGAGGCGTGGAGTTAAAAGATAAAGAATCACACACAAAGTGGGAGTTGTCACAGCTGCTCTTTGCTGATGACACTGTGCTCTTGGGAGATTCTGAAGAGAAGTTGCAGAGATTGGTGGATGAATTTGGTAGGGTGTGCAAAAGAAGAAAATTAAAGGTGAATACAGGAAAGAGTAAGGTTATGAGGATAACAAAAAGATTAGGTGATGAAAGATTGAATATCAGATTGGAGGGAGAGAGTATGGAGGAGGTGAACGTATTCAGATATTTGGGAGTGGACGTGTCAGCGGATGGGTCTATGAAAGATGAGGTGAATCATAGAATTGATGAGGGAAAAAGAGTGAGTGGTGCACTTAGGAGTCTGTGGAGACAAAGAACTTTGTCCTTGGAGGCAAAGAGGGGAATGTATGAGAGTATAGTTTTACCAACGCTCTTATATGGGTGTGAAGCGTGGGTGATGAATGTTGCAGCGAGGAGAAGGCTGGAGGCAGTGGAGATGTCATGTCTGAGGGCAATGTGTGGTGTGAATATAATGCAGAGAATTCGTAGTTTGGAAGTTAGGAGGAGGTGCGGGATTACCAAAACTGTTGTCCAGAGGGCTGAGGAAGGGTTGTTGAGGTGGTTCGGACATGTAGAGAGAATGGAGCGAAACAGAATGACTTCAAGAGTGTATCAGTCTGTAGTGGAAGGAAGGCGGGGTAGGGGTCGGCCTAGGAAGGGTTGGAGGGAGGGGGTAAAGGAGGTTTTGTGTGCGAGGGGCTTGGACTTCCAGCAGGCATGCGTGAGCGTGTTTGATAGGAGTGAATGGAGACAAATGGTTTTTAATACTTGACGTGCTGTTGGAGTGTGAGCAAAGTAACATTTATGAAGGGATTCAGGGAAACCGGCAGGCCGGACTTGAGTCCTGGAGATGGGAAGTACAGTGCCTGCACTCTGAAGGAGGGGTGTTAATGTTGCAGTTTAAAAACTGTAGTGTAAAGCACCCTTCTGGCAAGACAGTGATGGAGTGAATGATGGTGAAAGTTTTTCTTTTTCGGGCCACCCTGCCTTGGTGGGAATCGGCCGGTGTGATAATAATAATAATAATATATATATATATATATATATATATATATATATATATATATATCAAGTGGTGTGCAGCTGTCATTTTCCACGTGTGGCTCAACTTCGTTTCTCTTTCATATTCATCTCCGGCTTTTTTACTCGCTTTCCTGTTTTCTTCTGTCCTGCGCCTTGTGCACTTTTCCTCTTTCTCTCTCTTTGTTTTACTTCTCTCCATCTTTGGTTACACCAAAGACTGGCCTTCGTATCTTTTAAAATTCGTCTATGTATAACCTATCTCCAAATACTTTCTACCTGGGTACTTAATAATTTTATTTGTTGATTTTTTTTTCAGCTTCCTTATCACTGCATGAATGCACTTTCAAATTCCATAATCACTTCGTTTCTTCTTTGCGATTTAGACGATAGCCGCGGTCTGGGACCGAACCACAGGGATGTTGACCCCTGGAACCGTCCGTCACTTACCTATGATATCCCATTTCATCCAGTTATCTTAATCATTGCTTTCATTTTACTACTGTTAAGTCAAAAGGGAAACTGATCATGGTTTAAAAAAGAAACTTCAACAAACACTAGGGCATATTTATGAAAAACGTTTCTGTCCATGATCACTTCTAACATACAGAGGTTACATATACTGTCATTTTAACCTTTTATGTTGTACGATATTTCCTGTTCTATAGAGATGCGTTACTAGTGTAAACTGATAAACCTTATTAAAGACATTCTTAAATAACTGACATTTCCAGCGTAAATCTTGTGACATTTTATGAAAAAAAAAAGAAACTAGATACGTGAATGCATATTACCAGAAGTTTCCGCTTCTACCAAAAAAATATGCTAGACTGGTGACGTGAAAGATCTGATATTAATAATATAAACTGACTGGTCGTGACTGTTATAAGTGACTGCTGCTGTTGATAGCTTAATTGGTCAATATTTATTAATTGGATGATATTACCAGTGTATAAAGACATAAATTGTTACAAATTTCCATTAATTTCACTGGAATTTTTTCTGATATTACTAGTGTTAATGATCTAAACTTGCGTTTAAATTATCGCATATCTCTAGTAATATTTTGTAATATTTTCATATATAAATTTCTGAAATATTTTATTATACGTTAACTCTTATATTAGCGTCATTCGACTGATATTTACGATGTGAATCGCCAACATTTCCAATGTAAATTGACTTTTATCGCCTCTGTAAATAAGTGCGCACACTTCACGTACCCACTGAAAGTAATCTTATCAATGTACATGATATAAACCAGCTGAGGAATAGTAACGGAGCTTCTGTTTCCCCCGTAAGATTTAGCTTATAAAGTTTAATAGACTGTTAGTCTATATAGAAGTTTTACCAGCCTTTAAGAGCTAAATATGCATGACAGTAATTTTTGCTTCCCACGTAATTGCTTCAGGACCAAAAAGTTGTGTAACGTATGCGGCCACACGAACTTTGTGTTGAGGGCCAACCCAGAGCTGAGTGCTGGTAGGTCCATATGTGCTTCACGTTTGTACCTGGTTCTGTACATTCTCTAGAATGACTGAATTTATACTATACATATATGTAATTCATTATATTGGGTATATATATATATATATATATATATATATATATATATATATATATATATATATATATATATTATATATATATATATATATATTAGGTAGTAGGTTGGTAGACAGCAACCGCCCAGGGAGGTACTACCGTCCTGCCAAGCGAGTGTAAAACGAAAGCCTGTAATTGTTTTATATGATGGTAGGATTGCTGGTGTCCTTTTTTCTGTCTCATAAACATGCAAGATTTCAGGTACGTCTTGCTGCTTCTACTTACACTTAGGTCACACTACACGTACATGTACAAGCATATATATACATACCCCTCTGGGTTTTCTTCTATCTTCTTTCTAGTTCTTGTTCTTGTCTATTTCCTCTTATCTCCATGGGGAAGTGGAACAGAATTCTTCCTCCGTACGCCATGCGTGTTGTAAGAGGCGACTAAAATGCCGGGAGCAAGGGGCTAGTAACCCCTTCTCCTGTATATATTACTAAATGTGAAAGGAGAAACTTGTTTTTCCTTTTGGGCCACCCCGCCTCGGTGGGATACGGCCGGTGTGTTGAAAGAAAGAATATATATTATTTTAAAAAGTCGGCCGTCTCCCACCGAGGCAGGGTGACCTAAAAAGAAAGAAAAGCCCCAAAAAGAAAATTCTTTCATCATCATTCAACACTTTCACCTCACTCACCCATAATCACTGTTTTTGCAGAGGTGCTCAGAACACAACAGTTTAGAAGCATATACGTATAAAGAGAGACAACATATCCCGAATAGGTAGAACTAGTCAATTAGCAAGCGCAATTTAATTTAGCCTAATCTAACCAAATATATTTTAGACAAGTTTACAATAATTTAATAAACACAATGAAATATATTTTTTTCGTTAGGTTCAGAATGATTTTTGCGAAATTATTGCATACACAAATTTTTGCTTGCCGTTTTCGGCAAGAAGAGCGTTGCTATTTAAGCCCAAATCGAAAGTTTTACCTATTCAGCACGACATGTATATATATGCAAGGAATATCGCAAGTCAAGCATTAATAAATGAACAACACAGCCACGTGTTGATGGAAATGAAATTCGAGACCTTTCGGCCTAATGACAATCGTTCATCAGCGCCTTGTAATAGGAAGGAATAGAAGAATGAAGCTAAGAATTCAGGAATCTGCCCGCAGCTTGTCATCGCAAAGAACACACGGCCGGAAGAGACTGGGTAGGAGAGGTTGGCACCACACAAGCAAGTGCCGAGAAACGTTTGTCACACAGTGCCAGGAAATGATTATATAATAATGTACATTAATTCTGACAAGTACATGTACAGTGTATACAGACCTACGGGGACATCAGTGACAGTGTAAAGTCCCTGGTTATACAGAGCATTTCGGGCAAATTAGGCAAATTTTGTCCCTAGGATGTGACCCATACTAGTCTGCTAACACCCAGGTACCTATATACTGCTAGGTGAACAGGGACAACAGATGTCTTAAGGAACACTCCCGAATGTTTCCACCCGAGCTACGAAAACACAAAAGGATCACGAAGGCTCGTATGCCACATTGTGATATAGAATTTAATTACCCTAACACGACTTAACGCTTTCAGTGTTTGGCGTCCAAAAAGAAATGAAGTGCATTCTGAAGTTGGCTTGATTGAACACATAACAAACGTACAGTCAAGAAACCATTAAACTTTATCTCACTAGCAGAGCCATAAAATGGGATTTCCCTGTTATTTATTAAGATAAAAGGGTCATTGCCAAAGTGGCCATTAACTGGTTATTGTGTCACAGTCCACGTAGATGGATGTTCTAACCGTAATACAGTACGAGAGTACACCGAACGTTTGTAGTAACTGTAACATTAATCAAAACATAGGTTCATTGCAGTTTCTAATGTTTTGGCAAGGTTTAGTCTTGCATTAGCTGAAGCTGTGATCACCTCATCTCACTCGTCTGCTGATACTTAAGTGACTTTACCAGCATCACCTTTTATCTCAAGAGGAGTCTCCAGCCCCTATAACTGCCCAAGTCTTGTTTTCTGTGCGAAATGAATAAGTGGACGAAACGTGTTCACAGTAAAGTATTATAACCTGCGTTGTGTGCCTTGTATACATGGTGGTTGTAAGCGAGCTTGGAACCACCGTATGCCTATTTTTTTTTTTTTTTTTTTTTTACACATTGTTTGACAAGGTTAAGGATCCCTAGCTTTATTGACAAGCTATTTACAGGTTAAGGATTCCTAACTTTATTGGCAAGCTAAGAGCTGTTACCTACATCAGCTCATTTGAAAGCATTTTTATTGTTATGAGACATACAAGTCTATGGGGACCTCGGCGAACTTTCAGGAGGGTCTTTTCTAATAATTTAATGATTTTTGTAATTGATGCCGGTTGCTTTAACTCGGTTTGGTAGTATTTTGTGTTTATCCTTATTTTTTGACAAATATTTTTTTTGTGTATGACCGCCGAGTGACTTAACATAAAAAGTGTTTTGCAAATGTGCTGCTGCTGTCGCCGCCGCCCCCCCCCGACCAATTTGTTGCTGTGCCATTGTGTGGTATTCTGTGATGGACATTTGGGACAGCGGGCAACCAGCAACAACAGCCTGGTTGACCAGGCTAGCACCAGACGAGCCTGGCCCATGGCTGAGCTCAGGGAGTAGAAAGACTCTCAGAACTGGCGATATAAACACAAATGCAGTATAATGTGATCCTTTATTGACTACGTTTCGCCCACACAGTGGGCTTTTTCAAGTCACAAACAGAACTCAGTTCTGTTTGTGACTTGAAAAAGCCCACTGTGTGGGCGAAACGTAGTCAATAAAGGATCACATTATACTGCATTTGTGTTTATATTGCCATTGTGTCGGTATTTTATACCATTGACTCTCAGAACTGATGAAAGTATATCAAAGGCACCTGCTACCCTTCTTGTGGTCCACCTGAGGTTTACTCCCCCCTAGGGCGAAACGGCCCATGTGGTAAAAATATATATCAGAAACTGATGCAGTTTTTTTTTTTTTTAAATAGAGACAAGCAACAAAAAGTAAGAGGTTTTAAGGCTCTCAACACATTTGCCTTTTTCTTAAAACTACCCAGAAAAAAAATGGAACACCTTGGATCAAAACATTACCCATTAACCTTCTTAGAGGAATCTTCTTGACGAGAATATAGAGGATCTTGAGAATATATAGTATCTTATAGAGAATATGCAGCATCCACTTCAGAATTTACAGGATCCAGTTGAGAATGTAGGATCCGATCGAGGATAAATAGGATCTATTTAAAAATAAAAAGGGTTTTGAAAATATTTAGTATTGAAAATAAATAGGATCCAGTTGACCATATCCAAGACTTACTTGATCACTGGATCACTATCCTCTGCAAGTGCATGATCAACTGGGTTGCAGTGGGTATGTGAACCTGCGGCCCGCTTGCACCAACAGCCTGATTAACTAGACAGTTCTCTGGGAAATCTAGCCCTCTGCCGTACTGTGGTGGGTAAAAGAACCGAGAAAGCTGTTCACAGATATGTCAGGTATATATATATATATATATATATATATATATATATATATATATACAAGAATTATTGTATGAATGGTTCAGAAAACCGGCAAGTTAATGAATTAGACGCTTCGCCAATCAGGTGCTTCCTCAGTCCAAGACAGAGAAGTATGTTGGAAGATGAATAGTTTGAGGGAATCAATTTTTTCATTGTGACGCCGTCTCCAACTGCTTCGCCTCGCTTGTCTGTTGTTTATAAGCCTTTTCTCTGGGCGAACAGCTTTAGCAATAAAGGTACCCAAGTGTTGCATAAGTATCATTCAACACACTGATCGAGAACGAGAAATACATGAAAATGAGAGGAAAAAACGAAAACATAATGAGAAAATAGAGAATACAGAGTACATAAAAGTAAACAGAGCCGAAAAAGAGGTCACGAAAGCATTAATACAGGAAGATAAGGATATAAGAGAGAGATCAAAGCAACAATAGCAACCATTATCGTTAAATATTTTCACACAATTACTAGCGTCACTATCAAGCAATAACAAGCGAGTGTACATCGTTTGCATCACCCATAAAGGACACAAAATAAATGTATCATGCTGGATCAAACTGTATCTTCACTTTTGTGATCTTATCAACGTTACCAGCGTCACGTTACGCTTGTTACATGTATCACAGGGAAGTGCAGCATAGGTAAGCGGACGGAGGATCAAGCCTTCACTGCTCAGTGTGGTGAATGACCCACATTGGTTTCGGTAGTCGTGAAGAGGCGTCTACAGTCTGCTAGTGGCTTTCCCCCTAAGGGAGGTTCCTTAATGCTGGTGAAGGGGCTTCTATTAAAAGGAATTAGACCTGTCCTGACCTTGGATCAAACCTGATTTCCATTCCACCAGGCATTGAATGACTATTTACAGTTTCCACCTAAATACAATTACTAGTATTACTAATACTAGTATTACTGTTATTATTACTAGTATAATACTATTTCTAGTATTGTTACTATTACTATTATAACTATTACTATTACTTGTATTGCTATTATTACTATTACTAGTATTGCTATTATTACTATTACTAGTATTGCTATTATTACTATTACTAGTATTGCTATTATTACTATTACTAGTATTGCTATTATTACTATTACTAGTATTGCTATTATTACTATTACTAGTATTGCTATTATTACTATTACTAGTATTGCTATTATTACTATTACTAGTATTGCTATTATTACTATTATTACTATTACTATTCTTACTATTATTACTATTACTATTGTTACTAATGCTAGTATTACCATTACTTGTATTACTTTTACTACTACTACTAGTGTTGCTGTAGTTTATCTGTCTTGAGGTCTTGTTCTAGATTAGTACTCCTATAATGGAGAATGAAATTTTAGGAAATAATCACTAAGGTAAATCTTCCTCCAACAAACCGCCCGTATCCCACCGAGGCAGGGTGGCCCACAAAGAAAAACGAAAGCTTCCTAGCCCCTTGCTCCCGGCATTTTAACCGCCTCTTACAACACGCATGGTTTACGGAGGAAGAATTCTGTTCCACTTCCCCATGGAGATAAGAGGAAATAAATAAGAATAAGAACTAGAAAGAAAATAGAAGAAAACCCAGAGGGGTTACCTGGAGGTTACCTGGAGGTTATTCCGGGGATCAACGCCCCCGCGGCCCGGTCCATGACCAGGCCTCCCGATGGATCAGGGCCTGATCAACTAGGCTGTTACTGCTGGCCGCACGCAGTCCAACGTACGAGCCACAGCCCGGCTGATCCGGCACTGACTTTAGGTATCTGTCCAGCTCTCTCTTGAAGGCAGCCAGGGGTTTATTGGCAATTCCCTAATGCTTGATGGGAGGCTGTTAAACAGTTTTGGGCCCCGGACACTTATGGTGTTTTCCCTTAGTTTACCAATGGCGCCCCTACTTTTTATTGGGGGGCATTTTGCATCGCCTGCCCAATCTTTTACTTTCGTAGGGAGTGATTTCTGTGTGCAGATTTGGGACCATTCCTTCCAAGATTTTCCAAGTGTAGATTATGATATATATCTCCCTCCTGCGTTCCAACGAGTACAAGTCAAGTGCTTCCAAGCGTTCCCAGTAGTTAAATTAAGGTGCTTGACAGAACTTATACGTGCAGTAAAGGATCTCTGTACACTCTCTAGATCTGCGATTTCACCTGCTTTGAATGGAGATGTTAATGTACAGCAGTATTCCAGCCTAGAGAGAACAAGTGATTTGAAAAGGATCATCATGGGCTTGGCATCTCTCGTTTTGAAAGTTCTCATTATCCATCCCATCATTTTCTTTGCACGTGCGATCGTGGCACTGTTGTGATCCTTGAAAGTGAGATCCTCAGACATTACTACTCCCAGGTCCCTTACATTAGTTTTCCGCTCTATTGTATGGCCGGAGTCAGTAGTATACTCTGTTCTAGTTATTATCTCCTCCAGTTTTCCATAACGGAGTAGTTGGAATTTGTCCTCATTGAACATCATATTGTTTACCGTTGCCCATTGGAAAACTGTTTATATATTCTTGGAGGTTAACCGCGTCCTCAGCAGATGACAGCCTCATGCAGATCCTAGTATCATCCGCAAAGGATGATACAGTGCTGTGGTCTATATCTCTGTTTATGTCTGATATGAGGATAAGGAATAAGATGGGGGCGAGTACTGTGCCTTGTGGAACAGAGCTCTTCACTATGGCAGCCTCCGATTTAACTCTGTTGACCACTACTCTTTGTGTTCGATTTGTTAGGAAGTTGGGTGTGTGTATATATATGCTTGTACATGTATGTGTAGTGTGACCTAAATGTAAGTAGAAGTAACAAGACGTACCTGAAATCTTCCATGTTTGAGACAGAAAAAAGACACCAGCAATCCTACCATCATGTAAAACAATTACAGGCTTTCGTTTTACACTCACTTGGCAGGACGGTAGTACCTCCCTAGGTGGCTCCTGTCTACCAACCTACTACCACAGGACGTTAGTACCTCCCTGGGTGGCTGCTGTCTACCAACCTTCTATCACAGGACAGTAGTACCTCCCTGGGTGGCTCCTGTCTACCAACCTACTACCTAAACAAAAGTAAATATCAGTTTTAAACGTTTGTGTGTAAGAAGTACTTGCCATCTTAATTCTTTACAAGAAAAGATGAGTACTTACGCCAGAGTGCAATACCACTCTCTCTCTCTCTCTCTCTCTCTCTCTCTCTCTCTCTCGTTACGATAAGGCTCTTGGAGCAGGGAATGAGTGGCCCAAGTAGCGACTAGCGAAGAAGCGGGGCCAGGAGACATGAATCATCTCTTGCAACTACAAACAGGCGACTACACAGGGATGATAGCAAGAGGGTATACTAGAAAGGTATTCCTAACAGAGAGGTAGATCAGTCTTAGAAATTAAAATACTGCAACTAACGTAATCTCTTTTAGCTAAATTCTGCTATGTATATTACGGGTTAATTTAAATTTATTTACTGTTCCCTAAAAATGAATGATGTATAATTTTTTCTTAATGCTCAGAACATTTCCGCTGATTTAGAGAAATTTTAATTCGTCTTACTCGGCAGTGAACCCTTGCCAAATAGGCCAAACTGAACGATTCTGATTATTTTTTTTTATTAGCACATCGGCCGCTTCACATTGAGGCAAGGTTACCAGGAGAAAAAAGAAGAAATACTTTCATAATAATTCACTCCATCACCAGAAGAGTGCCTACACTACAATTATAAAACTGGAACGTATCAACACGCCTCCATCAGAAGGCCGGCATTGTACTTCCCACCTTCAGGACTCGAGTGTGGGAGATTACATATATATATATATATATGCTGTTTTCTTTTTCTGTCTCATAAACACGCTAGATAACAGGGATATCTTGCTACTCCTACTTACACTTTGGTCACACTTCACAGACACGCACATGCATATATATATATACATACATCTAGGTTTTTCTCCTTTTTCTAAATAGCTCTTGTTCTTCTTTATTTCTTCTATTGCCCATGGGGAAGTGGAAAAGAATCTTTCCTCCGTAAGCCATGCGTGTCGTATGAGGAGACTAAAATGCCGGGAGCAATGGGCTAGTAACCCCTTCTCCTGTAGACATTTACTAAAAAAGAGAAGAAGAAAAACTTTATAAAACTGGGATGCTTAAATGTGCGTGGATGTAGTGCGGATGACAAGAAACAGATGATTGCTGATGTTATGAATGAAAAGAAGTTGGATGTCCTGGCCCTAAGCGAAACAAAGCTGAAGGGGGTAGGGGAGTTTCAGTGGGGGGAAGGGGGTAAAGGTGGTTTTGTGTGCGAGGGGCTTGGACTTCCAGCAGGCATGCGTGAGCGTGTTTGATAGGAGTGAATGAAGACAAATGGTTTTTAATACTTGACGTGCTGTTGGAGTGTGAGCAAAGTAACATTTATGAAGGGGTTCAGGGAAACCGGCAGGCCGGACTTGAGTCCTGGAGATGGGAAGTACAGTGCCTGCACTCTGAAGGAGGGGTGTTAATGTTGCAGTTTAAAAACTGTAGTGTAAAGCACCCTTCTGGCAAGACAGTGATGGAGTGAATGATGGTGAAAGTTTTTCTTTTTCGGGCCACCCTGCCTTGGTGGGAATCGGCCAGTGTGATAAAAAAAAATAAATAAAATATATTATGTATATATATATATATATATATATATATATATATATATATATATATATATATATATATATATATATATATATATATATATAATATGAGAGAGATAAAGCCAGAAATTGTTGCATTTAACGCCTCTGCAAGATGATCTCCATTTACTTAATTACAACAACACTACCGTGTAAGCTCCTGGAGCCTCCATTATTAACTCTGCAACACTGAAAGGCTATGAGTACCGCTGGATCTCTGCAACACTTCCACAGTTTTCAGCTGCGTGGTTTTCATGGTGAATTGAGGGAAGAGACGCTCCTGAACGCACACGTGTCACTGGAAATTGAGCTTGAACTTCCATGAAGAGAGTTGAGTGCAGTAGATTTGATACAGATTTTGAATTTGAAGAAAGGACATAGGTGCTGAAAAGTCTTTGACTGTGAGAACGTTTCGCTCTGTGTAGAGCTTTAATGTGACAGGATATCGCTGTTTATAGAGGGAAATGTAGTCGCGCCTCTGCTAGGTGAATCAGTTACATATCAGTTACATAACGTTTCGACCGCTGTGAGAGCTTGCATGCCAAAGAGGGCAAAACGTCGATTAATATGTCATACTCTTTTTTCATCACCAGGTGCAGAGCAATTCTGACAATATTTCTCTCTAGGCCAAAACGTTGTTAGAAATATCAGATCGCTGCTGGTATTCAGTACCGACAAGTTGATGAATAATGTGCAACACTTGGGTCTATTGCCAGAACGTTTCACCCGAGCAACAGACTTCTTCAGTTGCATGCAGAGGTGAGTTCAACACTGAAGACAAAGGTCTGGGCATAAATATATGCTCTGTGCTTGTATCCGTCAATATTGTCACCGTTCCATGCTGTATTCTTCAATATTGTTGACTCTACCCTACTGTATTTTTCACTGTTGTTGACTGTACGTTGCTGTACCCTACTGTATTTTTCACTGTTGATGACTGTACGTTGCTGTACCCTACTGTATTTTTCAGTGCAGTTGACTATATCCTGCTATATTTTTCATTACTGTCAAGTTTACCCTGTTCCATTTTTTTAATACTGTCAACTGTACCCTGCTGTATTCCTTTGAAATTTGACCGAATGCTCGACATTACAATTTAATTGTAACAGTTTCAGTTCAGGGAATTTTCACCTTTCGGTGAAAATACCCTGAGTGTACCCTGAGTGTACCTCTAGTTTCTCTGTATCAAAGTGTTCTTGACTGGTGGTGAACAGTTTACACGCAGCCTTAATGACCCTCGTGTAGCCGATAGGCTTTAAACCCAATAATCCCACGGAAGGTTTTTTTTTTTTTAAATGTAAGTTGGCATCTATTGAAGACTTAGAGCCACAGCCCTTCAGGAAAGGAGTGAAGGGCAGCTACATGACAGTGAAGGGCAGCTACATGACAGTGAAGGGCTCTTCACACAAGGAATTACATTCATCTTCACTTCTCTTCTACCTTCTCTCGGCTCTGCTACTCTTGCGGGTTTAGCGCCACAGGTCTCTGGGGATTCAACTATCAATTAATTATTACTGTTATTATTATTATTATCATTATTGTTATTATTATGTTAAATGAGCGAAGCGTTAAATCCGTAGGGGTCATGTGGCTGCTGAGGAATAGAGGGTAATCAAGTTTGTTCCAGACACGAGGGAAAACTATCCAATTCCTTTCATCAAGAGCCCGTCACCGGAATCAAGGAACCTCCCTTGAGGGGTCTCTAGCAAACAAGGTCGTGTCTTGTGTAGATCCAACTGGAACTTAAACTTGCCTGTTTTTTAAAGTGAGTTTAAGCGTGATTTTTGTGTAGGACAAATAGGCCTATTCAGATAGCGTTTATATTACTGTGAGCGAAACGTTGTACAAATAAGCAATGTAGGTCACTGACGGAACGGTCTCCTTTGGTCTTGGGTAATTACAAGTGCTCGTTAGGGAGAGATTGTCTAGTTAGTGATACGTCACCAGGAATGGCTGTCCCTGTTTATCTTGTTCTCCCTTTCTCCTCTTTCTCTCTCCTCTCTCCTTTCACTTCTCCCTTTTCTCTTTTCTCTTTCTCTTCTCTTTCTCTTTTCTTTTGTTTTTTACATAGGGTTTAACAAGGTTAGGTTAAGGATCCCTAGCTTTATTGACAAGCTATTTACAGGTTAAGGATTCTAAACGTTCTAAGGATTCTAAGAGTTCTTTATTAACATCTTTATCAGTTTAATTTCCATTTTCGTTTCTTGCTCTAATCTCCCCAGATTCTTCCAGCTGTCAACCCAAATTTCCCTACCAGCAACCGTCCTTACTAAACCAGCCCCCACCAACAACACCCAAACCACTACCACCATCCAGCACTAACCCTGACCACCACCACCCTCTCTCGATCCACCATCCCCAGCATCCGTCATGATAACCTGCTCGTGTCCCCACCTTGATCTGCGGCCTCCATCATAATCCCGGGCCAATCCCAGCCCCGATTGCTATCACAATCTCGCATCTGTATCCTCATCCTCAGTGCTGTTTCTATCTGCTTCTCCATCGCTATCTCCTTCCCAGTTTCCGTCTCCAGCGTCAATTTCCTTATCTGTCTCCTCTGGTGGTAACCAGCGATGATAGTCCTTTGTAGAGAGAGAGAGAGAGAGAGAGAGAGAGAGAGAGAACTAGTACGTATTTACAGAAGGTGGCTTTAAAACTGCCTTTAATCCACAAATCTTATTTTTATTAGTTAAAACTAGGCGTGTCTTGCCAAGAGCTTATTAAATATCTTTTTATTTAAAAAAATAATATTTCAACTTCACACAAGCCCACTTTCCAAGGCGACCTTCGAAGCGAACGCTAAAATCTTCTCAGTATCGCAAGTAACACACAGAACAATCCCACAGAGAAGAGAAACATGAAGTCAGTCACACGAGATTTTGAACTTCATACAAAACAAAATCTGGCAGCAGGTTGAACTTAAGAGCTAAATCACTGCTGGTTCTGTATTCACGATATTTCATTAGTGTAAGTTGGATGGCTTACATAATGAACATAATGATATGGCTTTCATAATGAAAATTACCACAATATTGGTATGTCATACTGATAAGTTAAATATGGGACGGCTGTAACATCTGGGTGCTGTATAGCCCTTGTGGCTTAGCGCTTCTTTTTTATTACAATAATAAAAATAATGTGACACCTGGGCATCTTTACTGGCTAAAGTTATCGCCTGCACAGCAGGCTTTACATATATGAAGGCTTAGATAGGTAAAGGCTAAGATAGCTGAAGGCTAAGAGACTGATCACCTATCAAAACTAAGAGTGAGCACCCTTTGTTATAAGGGACTGAACACCTTAGAATTACCTCTTTCTATCACGGTCTCCAGTATAAAAAATAGCTTCTGTGTTTGAAAAAGCCTGCTACGCAGGCGAAAAGTTCAGTCAGTAAAGATAACTAGGAATTTAATATGCGTCTAATTTATCCACATTTTAAATTCTTCGGAGCATGATATGGCAGAAAATGGTTCTGCCAACACTGTTGATGACAAAAACAGATTGCAGACCCTGGCTGTGTTTGGACAACTTTTCGCCCTCTAGAGAATATATAAAGTCATGGAAAACGTTTTTCTTTTTCCAGTTTAGGCCTTACAACATGCGTGAGTGTCCTCCCTGAAGCAGACATCAGTAGCAGCTAACAAGCACAGTGCATAACGCACCAGCAACAACAACAACACTGAGACAACAACAAATACAACAACTAAAACAACTACAATAACAACTACAATAACAACTACAATAACAACTACAACTACAATAACAACTACAACTACAATAACAACTACAATAACAACTACAATAACTACAATAACAACTACAATAACAACTACAGTAAATACAATAACTACAACAACTACAGTAACAACAGCTACAATAACAACTACAATAACAACTACAGTAAATACAATAACTACAACAACTACAATAACAACAATAACTACAACAACTACAACAACTGCAATAACTACAATAACAACTACAATAACAACAATAACTACAACAACAACTACAATAACAACAATAACTACAACTACAATAACAACTACTACAATAACTACAATAACAACTACAATAACTACAATAACAACAATAACTACAACAACTACAATAACTACAATAACAACTACAATAACAACAATAACTACAACAACAACAACTACAACAACAACTACAACAACAACTACAACAACAACTACAACAACAACAAGTGTTTAAGTAGCTGTGATGAATCTTTGAGAAAAAGTTATCAAGTCACTCAAGACTTTGAGCCGCCATTCGTCCATATAAGTTATGTTATGTAATGAATGTCTATAACAAGTCCATACTAAGGAGCTTTCTCTGTCGTGCCGAATAGGTAAAACTTGCAGTTTTCGCTTAAATAGCAACGCTCTTCTTGCCGAATATGACGAGCGAAAAAGTGTGTATACAATAATTTTTCAAAAATCATTTTGAACCTAACGAAAAAACAATCATTGTTTATTATTAAATTATTGTAAACTCATCTAAAATATATTCAGTTTAGTTGGATTACGCTACATTAAATTGCGCTTGCTATAATAAGGTTAGGTAAGATTTATAAGGTTCTTTTGTTACAAAATATACGTTTAAAGATACATTTTTTCATTAACATGAATGAAAAAATGTATCTTTAAACGTATATGAGAAATTTTCAGAAAGGGCTATTTAAATGAGTTCTCGCTAATTGACCAGTTTTACCTATTCTGCACAACACACACACACACACACACACATATATATATATATAATATATATAAATATGTGTATATATATATATATATATATATATATATATATATATATATATATATATATATATATATATATATATTATTGGTAGAGCATCAATCTCTGGGTTCTTTAGTCAAATAGACTACTGATGTATAACTCTATGCCAGCAACAGACATTATCGTCTGCTTGCTAAAGCCAGGCACACGCATCCTTCCAGTGTTACCAGCTCTATCATCTTATCCCTCTGGAGCTTCATAGCCACGCTGGATCTGGAACTAAGGAATAAGCTAGGAATTAGACTCATTAGTGCGAAGAAAAATGATAAAAGTGTTAAGTAAACTACTCAGACCTTGACGGGGTGCAGAGGTAGATATGGGTTCACATGACATGGGCAGGGTCATGTAAGGGTAGATGAGGTGAGGCTGGGTACACATGTTGGAAAGGTTGATGAAAGTTGAGGTACCCAGATGAACCACAGAGATTTTATCAAGAAATTGTCTCTAGGTGTAACACTATCGGTAAGGTAGTGAAGGAAGCTTTTGTATACAATTATAAAAGAGAATTTGAGAGAGGCTAACACGTTTTTAACTAACGAAGCCAGATAAGTGTATATGTGAAACACACACACACACACACACACACACACACACACACACACACACACACACACACACACACACACACACACACACACACACACACACACACACCAACACTAGCGTACAAAAATGCGAGAGCGCGTTAAAAGGGTATTTAATACAACAGGGTATTTAATACAGCAGGGCATTTAATACAGCATTTACTTAACAATGGGATATTTTGTATGGAATAAAACCTTAAGTGATGCTAACATCGTAAAATTTTCTGTTTAGTGGTAATTAACATGTTAATATACTTTAATAACGTGTTAATCTGAGCCTGTTGTTCGCATCAGCCTTACTGTTGTGTGTGTGTGTGTGTGTGTGTGTGTGTGTGTGTGTGTGTGTGTGTGTGTGTGTACTCAATTGTACTCGCCTCAGAGACTCAGTGTTGCGATCCAGAGAGGAAATGCCTGCAGCATTCTGGGCACGCGGCCCACCGCAGGGGAGCTGGACGAAGTATTCGAGATGTAGCTCTGAGTTACCTGTGTTGATTTACTTTCTGTTGTATTTTTGTGAATGTTCGGCCAATGTATTTTGTCTTTAAATAAAACATACTTGAAATATAGGGGGTGGTAGGAGAAAATTCTCAAACAGCTTCAGGGAGAACCTAGAGTTTTCCCTGAAGCAAGTTAATTCTTTTCTCTGAGGATGAGGGTCCCTAGAATAGTTCTAGAGGTGGTACCTCCCTACATTTTAATATATATATATATATATATATATATATATATATATATATATATATAATATATATATATATATATATATATATATATATATATATATATATATAAATGTCGTGCCGAATATGTAAAACTTGGGATCTTGGCTTAAACAGCAACGTTCATCTTGCCATATAAGACAAGCGAAAACTTGTGTATGCAATAATTTTGCAGAAATCATTCTGAACCTAACGAAAAAAATATATTTCATTGTGTTTATTATTAAATTATTGTAAACGTATCTAAAATATATATAGTTTGATTAGGCTCAAATAAATTGATTGTTATAATAAGGTTAGGTAAGTTTTCTAAGTTTCTTTTAGTACAAAATTATAAATTTTTACATTAACATTAATGAAAAATATATCTTCAAACGTATAAGAGAAAAATTTAAAAAGAACTTCACTTTAAATGAGTTCTTGCTAATTGACCAGTTTTACCTATTAAGTACTAATATATATATATATATATATATATATATATATATATATATATATATATATATATATATATATATATATATATATATATATATATATATATTTTTTTTTTTTTTTTTTTTTTTTTTTTCTTCAACAAGTCGGCCGTCTCCCACCGAGGCAGGGTGACCCAAAAAAAAAAGAAAGAAAATCCCCAAAAAGAAAATACTTTCATCATCATTCAACACTTTCACCACACTCACACATTATCACTGCTTTTGCAGAGGTGCTCAGAATACAACAGTTTAGAAGCATATATGTATAGAGATACACAACATATCCCTCCAAACTGCCAATATCCCAAACCCCTCCTTTAAAGTGCAGGCATTGTACTTCCCATTTCCAGGACTCAAGTCCGACTATATGAAAATAACCGGTTTCCCTGAATCCCTTCACTAAATATTACCCTGCTCACACTCCAACAGATCGTCAGGTCCCAAGTATCATTCGTCTCCATTCACTCCTATCTAACACGCTCACGCACGCTTGCTGGAAGTCCAAGCCCCTCACCCACAAAACCTCCTTTACCCCCTCTTTCCAACCCTTTCGAGGACGACCCCTACCCCTCTTTCCTTCCCCTATAGATTTATATGCTTTCCATGTCATTCTACTTTGATCCATTCTCTCTAAATGACCAAACCACCTCAACAACCCCTCTTCTGCCCTCTGACTAATGCTTTTATTAACTCCACACCTTCTCCTAATTTCCACACTCCGAATTTTCTGCATAATATTTACACCACACATTGCCCTTAGACAGGACATCTCCACTGCCTCCAACCGTCTCCTCGCTGCTGCATTTACCACCCAAGCTTCACATCCATATAAGAGTGTTGGTACTACTATACTTTCATACATTCCCTTCTTTGCCTCCATAGATAACGTTTTTTGACTCCACATATACCTCAACGCACCACTCACCTTTTTTCCCTCATCAATTCTATGATTAACCTCATCCTTCATAAATCCATCCGCCGACACGTCAACTCCCAAGTATCTGAAAACATTCACTTCTTCCATACTCCTCCTCCCCAATTTGATATCCAATTTTTCTTTATCTAAATCATTTGATACCCTCATCACCTTACTCTTTTCTATGTTCACTTTCAACTTTCTACCTTTACACACATTCTCAAACTCATCCATTAACCTTTGTAATTTTTCTTTACAATCTCCCATAAGCACAGTATCATCAGCAAAAAGTAACTGTGTCAATTCCCATTTTGAATTTGATTCCCCATAATTTAATCCCACCCCTCTCCCGAACACCCTAGCATTTACTTCTTTTACAACCCCATCTATAAATATATTAAACAACCATGGTGACATTACACATCCCTGTCTAAGACCTACTTTTACCGGGAAGTATTCTCCCTCTCTTCTACACACCCTAACCTGAGCCTCACTATCCTCATAAAAGCTCTTTACAGCATTTAGTAACTTACCACCTATTCCATATACTTGCAACATCTGCCACATTGCTCCTCTATCCACTCTATCATATGCCTTTTCTAAATCCATAAATGCAATAAAAACTTCCCTACCTTTATCTAAATACTGTTCACATATATGTTTCAATGTAAACACTTGATCTACACATCCCCTACCCACTCTGAAGCCTCCTTGCTCGTCCGCAATTCTACATTGTCTTACCTCTAATTCTTTCAATTATAACCCTACCGTATACTTTTCCTGGTATACTCAGTAAACTTATTCCTCTATAATTTTTACAATCTCTTTTGTCCCCTTTCCCTTTATATAAAGGGACTATACATGCTCTCCGCCAATCCCTAGGTACCTTCCCCTCTTTCATACATTTATTAAACAAAAGTACCAACCACTCCAACACTATATCCCCCCCTGCTTTTAACATTTCTGTCATGATCCCATCAGTTCCAGCTGCTTAACCCCCTTTCATTCTACGTAATGCCTCACGTACCTCCACCACACTTACATTCTGCTCTTCTTCACTCCTAAAAGATGGTATACCTCCCTGGCCAGTGCATGAAATTACCGCCTCCCTTTCTTCCTTAACATTTAAAAGTTCCTCAAAATATTCTCGCCATCTACCTATATATATATATATATATATATATATATATATTACATAATTTCCCACTTACCACCACTACCACCATCCCTGTCACTTTCTCTCCTTTACTTAATAAATCAGTTATACTTCTAAACATATTTAAACATTTGCTTTATCTAGCTGTCCTTCCACACCTCTCCCTCTCTACTGTTTTTCCTTCTCCCTTCTTCCTTCCGTCCCTCTCACTTCTTCTTTCCCTGCACTCCTTTGTTTCCATGTTCTTGTCTGCACTTTTACCTCTCTCTCTCTCTCTCTCTCTCTCTCTCTCTCTCTCTCTCTCTCTCCCCTTCTCCACTTCTCTCCTTCCTTTCATGGCAACTCGAGCCAGCAATTTTAAGTAGCACCTTGTTGATTCATGTTCTTTATGACTGTCAAATTAATATTTTATGAACACAAACCAGTGTAAGTGCAGCAGCAGCAGCAGCAGCACACCCCCAAGAGACGACCTAATTGATTATGTACAAAACCAACTTCCTGACATCATTGGTCTGAGGGAAACTTGCATCAACACGTTCAGTCTTCACTTGTTTGCGCAACTCTGTATATTTTAACAAATGCATGATTGGTTTGGTAGTTTGAGTCTTGAGATTTACGTCTGGAAGATCGATGTTTTAAAGTACTGAAGACAATTACGGTTTGGTGCTTAAAAAATATAGTAACATGCCGTACTGCAAACCTTGCCCTGTGATTCGTGTGTGTGTGTGTGTACGTACTCGCCTAATTGTGGTTGCAGGGGTCGAGACTCAGCTCCTGGCCCCACCTCTTCACTGAGTGCTAATGGGTCCTCTCCCTGCTCCATGAGCTTTATCATACCTCGTTTTAAAACTATGTATGGTTCCCGCCTTCACTACGTCACTTTCTAGGCTATTCCACTGCCTGACAACTCTGAAGAAATACTTCCTAACATCCCTTTGACTCATTTGAGTCTTCAACTTCCAATTGTGACCTCTTGTTTCTGTGTCCCCTCCCTGGAACATCCTGTGTTTGTAAGTCTTGTCTATTCCGCGCAGTATTTTATATGTCGTTATCATGTCTCCGCTGACCCTCCTGTCATCCAGTGTCTTCAGGCCGATTTCCTTTAACATTTCTTCATAGGACATTCCCCTTAGCTCTAGAACTAACCTTGTCGTAAACCTTTGCACTTTCTCTAATTTCTTGACGTGCTTGATCAAGTGCGGTTTCCAAACTGGTGCTGCATACTCCAGTATGGGCCTGACGTACACGATGTACAGTAGCTTGAACGATTCCTTACTAAGGTATCGGAACGCTGTTCTCAGGTTTGCCAGGCGCTCATATGCTGCAGCAGTTATCTGGTTGATGTGTGCTTTCGGAGACATGCTCGGTGTTATACTCACCCCAAGATCTTTCTCCTTGAGCGAGGTTTGCAGTTTTTGGCCACCTAGCCTATACTCCGTCTGCAGTCTTCTGTGCCCTTCCCCGATCTTCATGACTTTGCATTTGGCAGGGTTGAACTCCAGAAGCCAGTTGGTAGACCAGATGTCCAGTCTGTCCAGGTCTCTTTGAAGTCCTGCCTATTCCTCATCTGATTTAATTCTCCTCATTAACTTCACATCATCTGCGAACAGGGACACTCCTGAGTCTAACCCTTCCATCATGTCATTCACATACCAAAAATAGCACTGGTCCTAGGACCGACCCCTGTGGGACCCCGCTCTTCACAGGTGCCCACTGTGGCACCTCATCACGCACCATGACTCGTTGTTGCCTCCCTGTTAGGTATTCTCTGATCTATTGCAGTGCCCTTCCTGTTATATGCGCCTGATGCTCTAGCTTCTGCACCAATTTCTTGTGAGGAACTGTGTCAAAGGCCTTCTTGCAGTCCAAGAAGATGCAATCAACCCACCTCTCTCTTTTGTGTCTTTTGTTACTTTATCATAAAACTCCAGAAGGTTTGTGACACAGGATTTGCCTTCCATGAATCCGTGCTGGTTGGCGTTTATACTCTTGTTCCATTCCAGTTGCTCCCCCACTCTCTTCCTGATAATCTTCTCCATAACTTTACATACTATACACGTCAGTGACACAGGTCTATATTTTAGTGCCTCTTTTCTGTCTCCTTTTTTAAAAATGGGAACTATATTTGCCGTCTTCCATACCTCAGGTAGTTGCCCAGTTTCCAGGGATGTGTTGAAGATTGTGGTAAGTGGCACACACAGCATATCCGTTCTCTAAGGACCCACGGGGAGATGTCCGGTACCATTGCCTTTGAGGTATCGATGTCCCTTAACTTCTTCACCTCCTCCTCATTTGTATGTATGTCACCCATCACTTGTTGGTATATTCCTTGTTGATGTACCCCTCTGTTCTGTCTCCCCAGAGGCCTTCCTGTCTCCACTGTAAATACTTCCTTAAATCTCATATATAGCTCCACACATACATATTGATCGTTTCTTATGAGTTCCCCACCTTGTTTCCTCAGCCTTATCACCTGGTCTTTAACTGCTGTCTTCCTCCTAATGTGGCTATACAGCAGTTTCAGGTCAGACTTGACTTTCGATGCTATGTCGTTCTCGTACTGTCGCTGGGCCTCCCTCCTCATCTGTGCATACTCGTTTCTGGCTCTTCTACTAATCTCCTTATTTTCCTGGGTCCTTTGCCTCCTGTACCAGTTGCTAGACCAGATGTCCAGTCTGTCCAGGTCTCTTTGAAGTCCTGCCTGATCCTCATCTGATTTAATTCTCCTCATTAACTTCACATCATCTGCGAACAGGGACACTCCCGTGTGTGTGTGTGTGTGTGTGTGTGTGTGTGTGTGATGGCAGGCTCAAGAAGTTAAAGGTGTTGGGTAACTGAGGAAATGTGGTACATTGAAATTAATCACGAAATAATAGGAACTGAAGCAATTGTATTGCTGTACTATGCCACTGGTTATCACTGCAGTCCTGTGGTAGTTCCTCACTACACTCCTGTCACTCTTGGTGTTGTTCCTTATGACACTATCACTATCACTGCAACACTGTCACAGTTCCTTGTGACACTGTCACTACCATTGTCACCACCAGTTTTTCACTACGCTGTCACTGTTCCGGGGGCGTTGACCCCCGGAACTCTCTCCAGGTAATGTAGGAATCTTCAGTGCTGGCGTATTGATCACTGCATCTGGTGTTTCGTTGTTGTGTTTAAAGTGGGAAGAGCTGTCTGTTGACTTTGTTTCTTCTTCTTGTAAAAGTTATCCACTTTACATTTATGATTAAACAAATGCAATCAAGTGCCAAAAAAACAGTATATAAGTTTTTTTTTCTTGCATGGTAAAATTTGATGCAACAAGATATTGTTTAAAAATTTTATTACACGCTACATACCAATGGTGTGGACAGATAGTTAAATGTATTATAAACATATAACGGGTCTAAGGACTGAACCTCTGGGTTTTGATAGATAATCAAGTTAAAGTGCTAATTGTTTACAAATTATCTGGTAACAATTCTAATGCTTTTTTATAGACATGAATTCAATCAATTTATTTTTATGTTGGTGGGAAGTCTACAGAAGTGAAGCGAGGTTGTGGGGTTAAAACTATTTTGAACTACTTCGAGAAGTCAGCAATATTAATGATGCAGCAACAGGATTGGATCTCAATAACCCAAACTTAAATTGGAACGCGCAATCAGAAGAGCAAGAAACTAATCATTTAAGAAGGATGAAGAGAGGAAGTTCCTATCCTAACTCATTACAGCACCACCGTGAGCTGTACATACTTAAGGGCTTGTGTTTGTCTGTCCTTCATGGTGCTGCCCTGATGCTGGCAACGGGCTCTTGTCTCGCCCTTGAATCAAATCTAATTGCCTCCCATTCTCCACGCATTTCCCAATGGATTGAGGGGAAACCCTTGCTACCAGAGAACCGCGTTAATTTCGTGATTAGTGGACGAAGTATCAAGCCTCCAACATTTCCGGGGCTAAAGAGCCCAGATGTCTATACAGTATCAGATACGACGAAGAAAAGTCAAGCATTACATTCCTGGAGGTTATTCCGGGGATCAACGCCCCCGCGGCCCGGTCCATGACCAGGCCTCCCGGTGGATCAGGGCCTGATAAACTAGGCTGTTACTGCTGGCCGCACGCAGTCCAACGTACGAGCCACAGCCCGGCTGATCTGGCACTGACTTTCGGTATCTGTCCAGCTTTCTCTTGAAGGCAGCCAGGGGGCTTATTGGCAATTCCCCTAATGCTTGATGGGAGGCTGTTAAACAGTTTTGGGACCAGGACACTTATGGTGTTTTCTCTTAGTGTACCAATGGCGCCCCTACTTTTTATTGGGGGCATTTTGCATCGCCTGCCCAGTCTTTTACTTTTGTAGGGAGTGATTTCTGTGTGCAGATTTGGGACCATTCCTTCCAAGATTTTCCAAGTGTAGATTATGATATATCTCTCCCTCCTGCGTTCCAACGAGTACAAGTCAAGTGCTTCCAAGCGTTCCCAGTAGTTACGGTGCTTGACAGAACTTATACGTGCAGTAAAGGATCTCTGTACACTCTAGATCTGCAATTTCACCTGCTTTGAATGGAGATGTTAATGTATAGCAGTATTCCAGCCTAGAGAGAACAAGTGATTTGAAAAGGATCATCATTGGCTTGGCATCTCTCGTTTTGAAAGTTCTCATTATCCATCCTATCATTTTCTTTGCACGTGCGATCGTGGCACTGTTGTGATCCTTGAAAGTGAGATCCTAAGACATTACTACTCCCAGGTCCCTTAGATTAGTTTTCCGCTCTTTTGTATGGCCGGAGTTAGTAGTATACTCTGTTCTAGTTATTATCTCCTCCAGTTTTCCATAACGGAGTAGTTGGAATTTGTCCTCATTGAACATCATATTGTTTACCGTTGCCCACTGGAAAACTTAGTTCATATCTTCTTGGAGGTTAACTGCGTCCTCAGCAGATGACAGCCTCATGCAGATCCTAGTATCATCCGCAAAGGATGATACGGTGCTGTGGTGTATATCTCTGTCTATGTCTGATATGAGGATAAGGAATAAGATGGGGGCGAGTACTGTGCCTTTTGGAACAGAGCTCTTCACTATGGCAGCCTCCGATTTAACTCTGTTGACCACTACTCTTTGTGTTCGATTTGTTAGGAAGTTGAAGATCCATCTCCCCACTTTCCCAGTTATTCCTTTAGCACGTATTTTATGGGCTATTACGCCATGATCGCATTTGTCAAATGCTTTTGCAAAGTCTGTGTATATTACATCTGCATTCTGATTTTCTTCCAATGCATCCAAGGCCATGTCATAGTGATCCAGTAGTTGTGAGAGGCAGGAGCGACCTGCCCTGAACCCATGTTGCCCTGGATTGTGCAGATTTTGGGAATCCATGTGATTTGCAATCCTGTTTCTTAGCACTCTTTCAAAGATTTTTATGATGTGGGACGTCAGAGCTATTGGTCTATAGTTCTTAGCTAATGCTTTTCTGCCACCTTTATGGAGTGGGGCTTTATCCGTTGTTTTAAGTGACTGTGGAATTTCACCCATGTCCAAGCTCCTCCTCCATAGTGTACTTAGGGCACGCGAGAAGGGTTTCTTGCAGTTCTTAATGAAAACAGAGTTCCACGAGTCTGGGCCCGGGGCTGAGTGCATAGGCATGTTGTCAATGGCTTTCTCGAAATCTATCGGAGTTAGGGTAATGTCGGAAATCTGGCTTACATTTATGGAGTTTTGAGGCTCACTCATGAAGAAATCATTTGGGTCGTCGATCCTCAGACCGATTAGTGGTTCACTAAACACAGAGTCGTACTGGGATTTCAATATTTCACTCATTTCCTTGTTGTCATCTGTGTAAGTCCCATCCTGTCTGAGTAAGGGCCCGATACCAGATGTGGTATTTGCCTTGTTTTTGGCATATGAAAAGAAATATTTTGAATTCCTTTCAATTTCACTAATAGCTTTAAGCTCCTCCTGCCTCTCCTGGTTCCTGTAAGAGTCATTTAACTTAAGTTCGATAGTTTCCACTTCCCTGGTCAGCGCCTCCTTTCGTGTATCAGATATTCTAGCACTCCTGAGGAGCTCAGAGACTCTTCGTCGTCTTCTGTAGAGGGAGCGTCTTTCTCTCTCCAGGTTACTCCTGCTCTTCTTCTTTCTTAGGGGAATATGCCTAGAACATGCTTCAGCTGCCAGGAAGTTGATCCTTTCAAGGCACTGGTTTGGATCCATGTCATTTAAGACATCTTCCCAACATGTTTCGTTTAGGACATGGTTTACCTGGTCCCAGTTGATGTTCTTGCTGTTGAAGTTGTATTTTGTGAAGACACCTTCACAGGTACATGCATTCTGCTGATCAAGACCCCTATGCATGTACGTCTAGACTTCGATTAGGTTGTGATCGGAATTAGTTGTTTTTGATATTCTTATGTCTCTTAGCAGTTTGTTTTTAAAATCGTCTGAGACTTCCAATCAGGTACAAATATTTCATAGGCCTATAGCCAAAAGTCATCAGTGTAATTCTCCCAGCTTCGTGTCAAATTTTATGCTTTTATAAACCACAGAACTGGTGGGACTCGAACCCTGGGCAAGCCTGTTATTATGGTTTCGTGATTTAAACTTCTGTTATAAGACACAATATTTCAAATATTTCACATATCCGCTTTTCTAAAACGAGATTGAGTTTCAAATTTAAGGATAATAATTCACCATGAACATAATTGTGTTTATCATAAACAGCGTTGCCCAGTAATATGAGGTGGATTGTATCCAAAGAACTGTTGTTATTATTACCCAGAGATTAACGAATTTCGAAAAAAAAGTGTATTGAAACATTAGTAATGTTAAAGGGACGAAACTTTTACATGACAATATTGTAAAGGAAAGGTGAGTCTGTCCTCTCTCTCTCTCTCTCTCTCTCTCTCTCTCTCTCTCTCTTTTCCCTCTCCTCTCCTCCTGCCTCTCTTCCTCTCTCTCCCCCCCATCCTCCCCTCTCTCCCTGTCTCCCCCTCTCTCAAAACGACAAAACTAAACCATCCAATAGGTGTCGACAAATAAGAAAAAAATGTCAAATGGGAAAAACGTTTTGCACACAAGTTTAAAGTGAGAGAGACAGCAAGAGAAATGTACAATAAACTAAAAGCTGAATAAGTTAAATTATTAAAAAAAGAAAATACAGCTGTATTACCACTCTCAGGAACACTTACGATGTCCACTTGTTGAGGAACATAAACTGGATAATGTTCTAAGTGATAATGCGCTTCATTAATTTTATTAATTTATTTAAGAGTAAATACTGTATCTGATTTTTTTTTTGTATCCGTATGTTCTAGCGCAGCCGTCCATAGCATGGATGAGGGTTGCACAATACACTAGCAGCTACTGTCCAAAGGACTATGGCGTGCACAATACATAGTAACTACTGTCCAGAAGACTTTGAGATACACACTACACGTGCAACTACTGTCCACAGGTCTATGGGGTGCACAATACACCAGCAACTACAATAAATTGGACTATGGTGTGCATAATACACTAGCAGCTACTGTCCACAGGATTATGGTGTGCACAGTATACTAGCACCTAATGTCCACAGGACTATGGCGTGCACAATACACTAGCAACATAGACCTGTGGACCTGTCTACAGGTCTATGGCGTGCACAGTACACCAGCAACTACTTTCCCACCTTCCTTCCCACTCATTTCTCCTCTTCCTTCACCTTTCCCTTTCCCACATTTCTAGCCTCCACGTCTCCTCCTTATTCCTCGGGACTGACAGATTTCAACACTGAAACACATCTTGAGGTGGAAAATGATTGGAAAAAACAGTGCTAGTTTTTGTTCCTACTGAATCGCTGTCGTACAGAGAGAGGTAGCAACACACTCCTAGTGTTTACAATATGCAAGTGAACATATCCCATCCACGCCTCCTGCTACGCCCTCAACCACGTCATCTAAACATTACATCCAACGCCTCTTAGCACACCTAACATTTCACCTACCATGCCTGTCACTCCCACAATTTCAGTCTTCCAACACCTCCATCCCCCAGCGAATGCTACCTGCCACCCCTCGCCAATCCCTCTTCCATGGCTCATTTTCATGTAAATGCAATAAGATCACAGTAAAAAGTGATATCACAATAAGCAAAATAGCCATTGTGAAAAAATAGAGAATGTCCAAGAACTTTCGTGATTTCTCTCATTATCAAGGAACCGATAATGTGAAAAATCAGGAAAGTGCTTGTGTAGATAAATTATATATTCAAATACCTTCACTCTTCATTTACACAAACACGTACTCGCACACGTACACACAAACACGTACTCGCACACGTACACACACACGCGTACTCGCACACACGTACACCCCACCAAGTGCAAAGTCATGAAGATTGGGGAAGGGCAAAGAAGACAGTAGACGGAGTACAGTCTAGGGGGCCAAAGACTAAAAGCTTCCCTCTAGGAATAGGATCTTGCGGTGAGTATGGCACTGGGCACATCTGAGGCGTACATCGTCCAAATAACTGCTGGAGGATATGGGCGCCTAGCAAACCTAAGAACAGCATTCCAACATCTTAAGGAATCGCTCAGGATCCTGCACACCGTGTACATTAGGCCTATATTGGAGTAAGCAGCACCAGTTTGGAACCCATGCCTAGTCAAGCACGTAAGGCAGCCAGAGAAAGTGCGCACGTAAGGCAGCTATAGAAAGTGCCAAGGTTTGCAACAAGACTAGTCCCGGAACTAAGGGGCATGTCCTACGAGAAGAGGTTAAGGGAAATCAACCTGACGACACTGGAGGAGAGAGAGGGGGGGGATATGATAACGATATATAAAATACTGAGAGGAATTGACAAGGTGGACAGACAGGATGTTCCATAGCTGGGACACAGCAACAAGGGGTCACAGTTGAAAGCTGAAGACTCTGATGAACCACAGGGATGTTAGGAAGTTGTCAGGAAGTGGAATAGATTGAGAAGTGATGTAGCGGAAGCCGGATCCATACATAGCTTTAAGAAGAGGTACGATAAAGCTCATGGACCAGGAAGAGTGACCTATTAGCGACCAGTGAAGAGGCGGGGCCAGGAGCTAAGACTCGACCCCTGCAACCACAAATAGGTGAGTACACACACATACACATACACCCAAAAACCCGCCCACCCTCACACACCCTCACCTATACCCACACACCCTCACCTATACCCACACACCCTCGCCTATACCCACATACCCTCGCCTATTCCCACATACCCTCGCCTATACCCACATACCCTCGCCTATACCCACATACCCTCGCCTATACCCACATACCCTCACCTACACCCACATACCCTCACCTACACCCACATACCCTCACCTACACCCACATACCCTCACCTACACCCACATACCCTCACCTGCACCCACATACCCTCACCTGCACCCACATACCCTCACCTGCACCCACATACCCTCACCTGTACCCACATACCCTCACCTACACCCACATACCCTCGTCTACACCCTCACATCCTCGCCAATACCCAAACATCCTGACCTCCAGCCACACCCTCACCTTCCCCACACACCCACAACTACACCCCCCCCTCTCCTACACGGGGGCGGGTGGGAGCCGCAGCATCAGTCATCTACTGACTGCGGCTCGTCTCTGTAAATCACAGCATGAAAGACCATAAAAGTCAGTAGAAGGGTCATTTCACCCCGCTACTGGGGAAGCAAATTGAAGATTGGCTGATTGAGGGGAGCTTGTGGTGGAGGGGAGCTTGGGGTAGAGGGGGGCTTGTGGTGGAGGGGAGCTTGTGGTGGAGGGGAGCTTGTGGTGGAGGGGAGCTTGTGGTGGAGGGGAGCTTGTGGTGGAAGGGAGCTTGTGGTGGAGGGGAGCTTGTGGTGGAAGGGAGAATGTGATAGATAGGACGGGAATGCAGATTTGGGGGGGGGGGTGATCGGATTACTCGCAAGATGTACGACGCGCGGGTTGCGATGAGTAGGGGTGATGGAGGAGTGGGGGATAGTGGTTTATCGATAGGTAGGTTGTAGTGAGATTAAATGTGGAGAGAGGGGGGGAGAGGGGAGCGGGAGAGGGGAGGAAGGAGAGGGAGAAAAGAACGAATGAAAAGCGGAGAGAAAGCGAAAAAATGTGAGATGTATCATATGGTGTTTACCTCATACGAAGCGCTAAGCTCGTGTGGGTCATTCATCTATGATTTAGTAAACGATCTGATCCTCCATCTAGGCTGCAGTGAAGGATCTGATCCTCCATCTAGGCTGCAGTGAAGGATCTGATCCTCCATCTAAGATGTGAAGGATCTGATCCTTCATCTAAGATGTGAAGGATCTGATCCTCCATCTAAGATGTGAAGGATCTGATCCTCCATCTAAGATGTGAAGGATCTGATCCTCCATCTAAGATGTGAAGGATCTGATCCTCCATCTAAGATGTGAAGGATCTGATCCTCCATCTAAGATGTGAAGGATCTGATCCTCCATCTAAGATGTGAAGGATCTGATCCTCCATCTAAGATGTGAAGGATCTGATCCTCCATCTAAGATGTGAAGGATCTGATCCTCCATCTAAGATGTGAAGGATCTGATCCTCCATCTAAGATGTGAAGGATCTGATCCTCCATCTAAGATGTGAAGGATCTGATCCTCCATCTAAGATGTGAAGGATCTGATCCTCCATCTAGGATGTGAAGGATCTGATCCTCCATCTAGGATGTGAAGGATCTGATCCTCCATCTAGGATGTGAAGGATCTGATCCTCCATCTAGGATGTGAAGGATCTGATCCTCCATCTAGGATGTGAAGGATCTGATCCTCCATCTAGGATGTGAAGGATCTGATCATCTAGGATGTGAAGGATCTGATCATCTAGGATGTGAAGGATCTGATCATCTAGGATGTGAAGGATCTGATCATCTAGGATGTGAAGGATCTGATCCTCCATCTAGGATGTGAAGGATCTGATCCTCCATCTAGGATGTGAAGGATCTGATCCTCCATCTAGGATGTGAAGGATCTGATCCTCCATCTAGGATGTGAAGGATCTGATCCTCCATCTAGGATGTGAAGGATCTGATCCTCCATCCAGGATGTGAAGGATCTGATCCTCCATCTAGGATGTGAAGGATCTGATCCTCCATCTAGGATGTGAAGGATCTGATCCTCCATCTAGGATGTGAAGGATCTGATCCTCCATCTAGGATGTGAAGGATCTGATCCTCCATCTAGGATGTGAAGGATCTGATCCTCCATCTAGGATGTGAAGGATCTGATCCTCCATCTAGGATGTGAAGGATCTGATCCTCCATCTAGGATGTGAAGGATCCGATCCTCCATCTAGGATGTGAAGGATCCGATCCTCCATCTAGGATGTGAAGGATCCGATCCTCCATCTAGGATGTGAAGGATCCGATCCTCCATCTAGGATGTGAAGGATCCGATCCTCCATCTAGGATGTGAAGGATCCGATCCTCCATCTAGGATGTGAAGGATCCGATCCTCCATCTAGGATGTGAAGGATCCGATCCTCCATCTAGGATGTGAAGGATCCGATCCTCCATCTAGGATGTGAAGGATCCGATCCTCCATCTAGGATGTGAAGGATCCGATCCTCCATCTAGGATGTGAAGGATCCGATCCTCCATCTAGGATGTGAAGGATCCGATCCTCCATCTAGGATGTGAAGGATCCGATCCTCCATCTAGGATGTGAAGGATCCGATCCTCCATCTAGGATGTGAAGGATCCGATCCTCCATCTAGGATGTGAAGGATCCGATCCTCCATCTAGGATGTGAAGGATCTGATCCTCCATCTAGGATGTGAAGGATCTGATCCTCCATCTAGGATGTGAAGGATCTGATCCTCCATCTAGGATGTGAAGGATCTGATCCTCCATCTAGGATGTGAAGGATCTGTTCCCCCATCTAGGATGTAGTGAAGGTTCTGATCCCCCATCTAGGATGTACTGAAGGTTCTCGTCCTCCACCTAGGATGCAATGAAGGTTCTGATCCACCACCTAGGATGCAGTGAAGGTTCTGATCCTCTTAGGAAGCAGTGAAGGTTCTGATCCTCTTAGGAAGCAGTGAAGGTTCTGATCCTCCTAGGGTGCAGTGAAGGTTCTGATCCTCCTAGGGTGCAGTGAAGGTTCTGATCCTCCTAGGGTGCAGTGAAGGTTCTGATCCTCCTAGGGTGCAGTGAAGGTTCTGATCCTCCTAGGGTGCAGTGAAGGTTCTGATCCTCCTAGGGTGCAGTGAAGGTTCTGATCCTCCTAGGGTGCAGTGAAGGTTCTGATCCTCCTAGGGTGCAGTGAAGGTTCTGATCCTCCTAGGGTGCAGTGAAGGTTCTGATCCTCCTAGGGTGCAGTGAAGGTTCTGATCCTTCTAGGGTGCAGTGAAGGTTCTGATCCACCTAGGGTGCAGTGAAGGTTCTGTTCCTCCACCTAGGGTGCAGTGAAGGTTCTGTTCCTCCACCTAGGGTGCAGTGAAGGTTCTGTTCCTCCACCTAGGGTGCAGTGAAGGTTCTGTTCCTCCACCTAGGGTGCAGTGAAGGTTCTGTTCCTCCACCTATGGTGCAGTGAAGGTTCTGTTCCTCCACCTATGGTGCAGTGAAGGTTCTGTTCCTCCACCTATGGTGCAGTGAAGGTTCTGTTCCTCCACCTAGGGTGCAGTGAAGGTTCTGTTCCTCCACCTAGGGTGCAGTGAAGGTTCTGTCCCTCCACCTAGGGTGCAGTGAAGGTTCTGTTCCTCCACCTAGGGTGCAGTGAAGGTTCTGTCCCTCCACCTAGGGTGCAGTGAAGGTTCTGTTCCTCCACCTAGGGTGCAGTGAAGGTTCTGTTCCTCCACCTAGGGTGCAGTGAAGGTTCTGTTCCTCCACCTAGGGTGCAGTGAAGGTTCTGTTCCTCCACCTAGGGTGCAGTGAAGGTTCTGTTCCTCCACCTAGGGTGCAGTGAAGGTTCTGTTCCTCCACCTAGGGTGCAGTGAAGGTTCTGTTCCTCCACCTAGGGTGCAGTGAAGGTTCTGTTCCTCCACCTAGGGTGCAGTGAAGGTTCTGTTCCTCCACCTAGGGTGTAGTGAAGGTTCTGTTCCTCCACCTAGGGTGCAGTGAAGGTTCTGTTCCTCCACCTAGGGTGCAGTGAAGGTTCTGTTCCTCCACCTAGGGTGCAGTGAAGGTTCTGTTCCTCCACCTAGGGTGCAGTGAAGGTTCTGTTCCTCCACCTAGGGTGCAGTGAAGGTTCTGTTCCTCCACCTAGGGTGCAGTGAAGGTTCTGATCCTCCACCTAGGGTGCAGTGAAGGTTCTGTTCCTCCACCTAGGGTGCAGTGAAGGTTCTGATCCTCCACCTAGGGTGCAGTGAAGGTTCTGATCCTCCACCTAGGGTGCAGTGAATGTTCTGATCCTCCACCTAGGGTGCAGTGAATGTTCTGATCCTCCACCTAGGGTGCAGTGAAGGTTCTGATCCTCCACCTAGGGTGCAGTGGAGGTTCTGATCCTCCACCTAGGGTGCAGTGGAGGTTCTGATCCACCTTGGGTGCAGTGGAGGTTCTGATCCACCTTGGGTGCAGTGGAGGTTCTGATCCACCTAGGATGCAGTGAAGATTCTGATCCTCCACCTAGGGTGCAGTGAAGGTTCTGATCCTCCATCTAGGGTGTAGCAAAGGTTCTGATCCATTATCATCTAATACTTAATATATCCAGAACTGTCATAGAGAATTGCATAAGAAATTATACATCGAGGGTTTAAAATATTATACAATATTATTTAGATACATTTTTTTAGCTTGATCGCCTAATTTCTTATTTCTAGCTCTGGAAACTGAGGTTAAAGCTGACAGAAAAAAAACTCCAGTTTTCGCATGGAATCTGATTTCAATTTTTTAGTCTGTCGAAAATTTTCCTGTATACAATGACTAAATTTAATGAATATCATCCTTTCCATAAAGTATAACAGCATTGAAGGTTTCAAACCAATAGGAAGAGGCATTCTTTTGTTACTGAATGAAAAATCGGTATGACAACTTGTCTTATAAAGGGGAGTCTAGGCAAGTCGGTAACAACGCAAATGTTTTATGGATAAAAGCATTGTTTAAAAATTTGATACAGACCTAAAGATCACTTATTGCCCAGAGTCTATGAAATCCAAGTATTTTAACTACATTAGTATAGTGAAAATAAATTGAACCTATACACAGTCAAGCAGTGTGTAGTTCTGATGAGATGAATCAGCTGTTAAGGTTTAAAGTCGGTAAATAATTCAGAGAACCGACAAGTTGATAAGTTACTTGCCACAGTCGAGATACTTTGGTATTTTTACTGTGGAAACTATTCGCTACATTGTGGCTTCATCAGTCTAAAACAAATGATGGTGAAGATCAGCCTGGAGTCCAAGCAATCAGTTCATTAATCTTTATAAGAATACAGCATATGTGCGAAGAAGCTTCTTCTTAGTCCATTATTACTAACCTTCACCTTGCTAGCCCCTCAAGGGAGGGTCCTTGATGCTGGTGAGGGGGCTCTTGATCTAGGGAATTGGATCTGTGCTCCAGTTCCCTGAATTGAGCCTGAATACCTTCCATTCCCCCACATGCGCTGTATAACCCTACGGGTTTAGTGCTTCCCTGTGATTAAAATAAAAAATCCACCTTGCTAGAGTACACGAGTGATGGAAATTTGGAACCAGCGTCAGGAAACACTTGTCCTGTTTCCTTACAAACTTTATATCTATATACTAGGATTCCCGTAGCTACTATAAGGAACACCCTTATTCTTCAGAGATACGTAATTATAAAATAGAGGAACGTAGGAAAACCGTAAAGGGAACCTTAGCAACGGAGAAGCTGAGAGGCAGGATCTCTGTAGACAGACAATACAAGGCTCAATTAACGAAGGAGTAGTAGTAGGAGCAGCAGGAAGGGAGAGGGTTGAACAAAGACCTGTCAATTAGACGTTGTTGTCGTTAACCCTGCTGGAGGCGGCTCAGGAGGAGGAGAAGGCTCAGGAGGAGGAGAAGGCTCAGGAGGAGGAGAAGGCTCAGGAGGAGGAGAAGGCTCAGGAGGAGAAGAAGGCTCAGGAGGAGGAGAAAGCTCAGGAAGAGGAGAAGGCTCAGGAGGAGAAGGCTCAGGAGGAGAAGAAGGCTCAGGAGGAGGAGAAAGCTCAGGAAGAGGAGAAGGCTCAGGAGGAGAAGGCTCAGGAAGACGAGAAGGCTCAGGAGGAGGAGGAGGCGGCGGCGGCGGCGGCTCAGGAGGAGGAGGCGGCGGCGGCGGCTCAGGAGGAAGCGGTGGCTCAGGAGGCGGCGGCGGCTCAGGTGGAGAAGGGAGGTAGCGGTACTGGTAATAATAACGGGTAGAAGCGTAGTAGTAGCAGCAGTCGTATTAATATTGCAGTAGCAGTGGCAATAGTAGTAGAATTAGAGGTAGTAGGAGGAGGAGGAGGAAGGATGGGGGTCACGGAGACAATATACCGGAGACAGAGCTCTAATTAAGCACCTCTCAGAGGCGTGTTGTGGAGAGCTGCACTACGGACATCTCTAATTAAGTCAAATGCGCCTGATGTGTGGATGGATATTGAAGATTAATGGGCAAGGGTGATAATGGTGGCGAACGGTGGTGGTGGTAGTGGTGGTGATAACTGGGTTTATAATTCTACCTGTGTTGATAGTGATGACCGGGAAGAAGAGGCTGAGGTGGTGGTTACTGTGGTGAATGCTATGTTAGGTGGTATTGTTGTTGGTGTGTTGATTTTAAGGAATTTATGCTGGTAACAGTGGTAATGATAACACTGACAATTGTGGCAGGAGTGGTGATGACGTATGGTGTTATAGAACTTTTTGTATGGTGATGGTAATTTAATAGAAGTGATGCTGACAGTATTGACGATAGCTGTGATATTGTTAATAGTGGTATTAATTATACTTTCGATATTAGACTTGAGTATAATAAGTGAAACTAAAATAATTTTATAAGCAAAATGATTAAGATAATATAAAAATCCTATTTAATATGCATACTGAACATGGTAATTATATCAATTAAACCTTTAATGTTCACAGGGAAAATTTTATAATTAGATGTATCAAAAGTCTCATCGGTATACAAGAACCAAACCAGGTCTCTGAACATGTTGGTAATGGGTTTTCCAATTTTTGTACCAAGTGGATTTTTGGGGAGTAATCGATTTAATGGTTATCAAACCTGCCAGCGCTGATGCCTGGAGTTGCAAGAGGATGGGGGTAATGTTGACGAGTTTGTTGGGGTTGAAACAGTGTCGAATATACTGGTAAGCTTCACCTAGCTACCCTTTCAATTTTTTTCCTTGTTTTGACGAGAAAAGTATTTTTTTTTTCTTTAAAATAGGCTTAACTTATCCATGAATTGGAATCTTGGGACACGAGGAAAGTAGTAGACAGAACAACGATGAAATAAAAATGAGGAATATAAAGACTTTTGGACGCTAGCTGAAAGACAGGATTAACTAAGAGAGAGTGTATATTATGGAACTAACAGAAACAAAATTATAGAAATATGTACTAAACAAGGAAACCCTCAGTGACTTAATATTGAAAACTGACAGCGTTTGGAGAAAAAGGATGGATAACCAATATTAGTTTAAAAATGCATTTAAACTTCTAAGATAAATGTTGTTCTTCATAAAAGACTTACGAAGCGAAAACTCTGTAATTATACAAAATCCTGTGGGGGAAAAAGGACACTAATATACAGTTCAGGACATTTCTTAGAGGAAACGTTTCGCCCACGAATCGAATCGGCATTTTTAGTTGCATGTATATATTATGTATATATATATGTATATGTCGTGCCGAATAGGCAGAACTTGCGATCTTGGCTTAAATAGCAAAGCTCATCTTGCCATATAAGACAAGTGAAAATTTGTGTATGCAATAATTTCGCCAAAATCATTCTGAACCTAACGAAAAAAATATATTTCACTGTGTTTGTTTAGTATTAAATTACTGTAAACAAATCTAAAATATATTAAGTTGGGTTAGGTTAAAATAAATTGTTCTTGTTATAATAAGGTTAGGTAAGTTTTCTAAGTTCCGTTTGGTGCAAAATTATAAATTTTTACATCAACATTAATGAAAAAAATATATCTTCAAACGTATAAGAGAAAATTTTAGAAAGGACTTTATTTTAAATGAGCTCTTGCTAATTGACCAGTTTTACATATTCGGCACGACATATATATAAATATATATATAAAGGCAAAGGGGATAAAAGAGAGTGCAAAAATTATAGGGGGATAAGTCTGTTGAGTGTACCTGGTAAAGTGTATGGTAGAGTTATAATTGAGAGAATTAAGAGTAAGACGGAGAAAAGGATAGCAGATGAACAAGGAGGCTTTAGGAAAGGTAGGGGGTGTGTGGACCAGGTGTTTACAGTGAAACATATAAGTGAACAGTATTTAGATAAGGCTAAAGAGGTCTTTGTGGCATTTATGGATTTGGAAAAGGCGTATGACAGGGTGGATAGGGGGGCAATGTGGCAGATGTTGCAAGTGTATGGTGTAGGAGGTAGGTTACTGAAAGCAGTGAAGAGTTTTTACGAGGATAGTGAGGCTCAAGTTAGAGTATGTAGGAAAGAGGGAAATTTTTTCCCAGTAAAAGTAGGCCTTAGACAAGGATGTGTGATGTCACCGTGGTTGTTTAATATATTTATAGATGGGGTTGTAAGAGAAGTAAATGCGAGGGTCTTGGCAAGAGGCGTGGAGTTAAAAGATAAAGAATCACACACAAAGTGGGAGTTGTCACAGCTGCTCTTTGCTGATGACACTGTGCTCTTGGGAGATTCTGAAGAGAAGTTGCAGAGATTGGTGGATGAATTTGGTAGGGTGTGCAAAAGAAGAAAATTAAAGGTGAATACAGGAAAGAGTAAGGTTATGAGGATAACAAAAAGATTAGGTGATGAAAGATTGAATATCAGATTGGAGGGAGAGAGTATGGAGGAGGTGAACGTATTCAGATATTTGGGAGTGGACGTGTCAGCGGATGGGTCTATGAAAGATGAGGTGAATCATAGAATTGATGAGGGAAAAAGAGTGAGTGGTGCACTTAGGAGTCTGTGGAGACAAAGAACTTTGTCCTTGGAGGCAAAGAGGGGAATGTATGAGAGTATAGTTTTACCAACGCTCTTATATGGGTGTGAAGCGTGGGTGATGAATGTTGCAGCGAGGAGAAGGCTGGAGGCAGTGGAGATGTCATGTCTGAGGGCAATGTGTGGTGTGAATATAATGCAGAGAATTCGTAGTTTGGAAATTAGGAGGAGGTGCGGGATTACCAAAACTCTTGTCCAGAGGGCTGAGGAAGGGTTGTTGAGGTGGTTCGGACATGTAGAGAGAATGGAGCGAAACAGAATGACTTCAAGAGTGTATCAGTCTGTAGTGGAAGGAAGGCGGGGTAGGGGTCGGCCTAGGAAGGGTTGGAGGGAGGGGGTAAAGGAGGTTTTGTGTGCGAGGGGCTTGGACTTCCAGCAGGCATGCGTGAGCGTGTTTGATAGGAGTGAATGGAGACAAATGGTTTTTAATACTTGACGTGCTGTTGGAGTGTGAGCAAAGTAACATTTATGAAGGGATTCAGGGAAACCGGCATACCGGACTTGAGTCCTGGAGATGGGAAGTACAGTGCCTGCACTCTGAAGGAGGGGTGTTAATGTTGCAGTTTAAAAACTGTAGTGTAAAGCACCCTTCTGGCAAGACAGTGATGGAGTGAATGATGGTGAAAGTTTTTCTTTTTCGGGCCACCCTGCCTTGGTGGGAATCGGCCGGTGTGATAATAAAAAAAAAAAAAAAAAAATATATATAATATATATATATTAATATATATATATATTTATATATATATATATATATATATATGTATATGTATATATAATATATATATATATATATATATATATATATATATATATATATACATATATAGGGAGGTATCACCTGGAACTGTCCTGGGGCCTGAGAATTGGTAAAATTGACCAATTAGCAAGAACTCGTTTAAAATTGTCCTTTCTAAAATTTTCTCTTATACGTTTAAAAATATTTTTTTTTATTTAGGTTAATGTAAAAATTAATAATTTTTACCAAAAGAACCTTAGAAACCTTGCCTAACCTTATTATAACAAGAGCAATTTAATTTAGCCTAATCCAGCTAAATATGTTTTAGATAAGTTTATAATAATTTAATAAACAAACACAAATATATATTTTTTCGTTAGATTCAGAATGATTTTGCGAAATTATTTCGTACACAATTTTTCGCTTGCCTTGTTCGGTAAGAAGAGCGTTGCTATTTAGACCAAAATAGCAAGTTTTATCTATTCGGCACGGCATTATATAATGTATATATATGTATATATATTATATTATTATATACTGGTTAGCTGAAGTTATTCTCTCAGGCTTGCCAGTATTAAATACTCCTCTTGGAACTTAGTTACATATGGGACAAGCTTCTTTGCATTCTGATCAGGTATCGCTTGTGGTATACAAGGCAGTGATAATTCACAATAAGCATCAGAAAAGCAATAGCAAAAGGGAAAAAATCAAAAGAGCATTACAACTTATAGATATTTGCTGATACTTTAATGGGTGAGATACAAGTTTTATACTTTAGACAAATTTTACCACTACACAAAAACAAAAATAGGGATATCAGTAGAGAGGGAGGGGATACTATTCAGTAATTCCAGTTAAGTTGACTTGATAATACTGTGGAACTGTTGTCCAACTGGTTCAGAGGCCACACTCGCCAGTTATTCAGCCAGCTCAGCCAGGCTACGAACCCTTACTGCACCAGTCTAGACTGACCACAAATTCCTTCTGCACCAGCCCAGACAGGTCCTAATCCTCATTGCTCCAGCCTGCCAGGCCCAAAACCCTCACATTAGCCTAAACAGGCCCCAAACCCTAGCTGCAGCAGCCTAGTCAGGCTCCCACAATGTTAACTGACCCTTGATTCTTCTGTACTTCCTCTTAAACGGGTCTCCCTTCCGGTAGTACAAGTCGCTTCCCCGAGGACTCCATAAAAGGCTATGTGATTCCATGATGGGCATAAGCTCTAGTAAATCGAAACAATTAGCAGTACCAGATGGAATAGACTTTATCTCCCAGACAGACATTAGAAAACCAACAACAGACAGAGCAAGTTGATTGACATTTATGTACACACAGATGTAAGAGAGAATCTCAATTTATCGAAAGGTATTCATCTTCGCTGTAAACTGTTGCAAGCACGACATTGTGTTGTGAATTCCTTCATGCACAGTAGCACGAGTTGTGAATTGTTCCAAGTGTGATGCTGATTGTTATAAATGTATTCAAGCAGAGTATTGTGGGTTTATAGATATTGTTTGTTTTAAATGGTATCTGGCATAGTATTGTAGTTTGAGAATTTGTCCCGTCACTGTACTGTGACTTGTGCCAAGGACGATAGCAACCTCTGTTCAACATAATGTTGCAGAACATAGATTTTGCATGAAAGAAAAAATACAAAAGAAAGATTTAAGACAAGTTTTTAAAGAAGAGATGTTTAATAAAATATTACCTACGCAAATTATACAATGACGTTTGCAGCATAAATTAAAACGTCATCAAACTTTCAATCCTCATCCTAGAAACTTACTAAACAAGTGACCTATATAAATTCTTGGCTACAGTGAATTAAAGTGAATATGTTTGAAGGTGATAAAATGCAGTGCAAAAGAAATAAAGGATTACGATAAACAGGAAATTGTCGGAGACGTTAATGATGGAATTTCATGTAGATAAGTGTCGTAGAAGGAAGAGGAAAGTATTACGATAATGTGGTAGAGAAAGGTGGTGAAAGGAAAAAAAAAGACAGGGTGAGAGAACGGAATATACAAACAAGACAGGAGGACAAAAATTAATGAAGACAGAGAACAAAACGGAATTTCAGCATAGAAAAAACTAGACGAACAGACGTAAGTATATAAGAAAGAGAATGTATAGAGTATTTCATAAAAAAGTGGTAAATAGTATAAAAGAAAACGGGAGAACCACAACAAAAACCCAGGAAATACCCGAGTGCTATGCAACCCGCGGAATGAAAACGAAAGAGACATTCTTCCAGAAGATGTAAGGAAGGTGGGGGATTTACAGCTTCAAATTGTGATATTGCCACGAAGGTGTGAGAGGAGGCCAGCAGACTGTGAGAGCTGTTCACATTAGGGTGTAAACAGCTGTAGCATGAAGACACATTAGGGTGTAAACAGCTGTAGCATGAAGACACATTAGGGTGTAAACAGCTGTGGAGTGATTTATGTAAAGAGCTGTAGGGTGATATATTACGGTGTAAAGAGCAGAAGCTCTTTACACCGTAATATCACCATTTAGGGTGTACAGAGCTGAAAGTGGTGATACATCAAGCTTTATCAAGCTGAAAGGCGATACATTAGTTTATGAAGGTCAATAGGGTGATGCATTTGTACTGTAAATTGTGGGGGGGAAATACTAACCGGTTTGGAAAGGTACTGTGGGGTGTATGAAAGTGCTGTGGAGTACTGGGGAAGGTACCCTGAAGCATGATAAATCTTTCTCATGCTCCACGTATCTTAAAAAAGGAAAATCTATTAGTCTATACACATTTGCATATCAAGCAAAGGAAATTATTCGGTATTCCTTCTGATGTTCAGATTTAGTCTCTCTTGGTATGTCGTCGGTACGTTTGAAAGCCATACCATACAGATATACACACACCCAAAAAATGATCGAACAACACTTCTGATTGTATTCAGGCCCAGATAAGAGTCCATGTGTAATGAGTTTCTGAACGTGTCTCCGAACTCTGATGTGTATCGCTGTTTTCGAACTGTTATATGTATCCGAGCTGACGGTATCCTGTCGACGTATGCACATAACAGAGCAAGAACTCGGAAGCAATTGCCACCATTCCTATAAACATTCATGTGTTACAGCTGGTATCATAGTTACGACCTTAATTAAACTGCCTCTCTCTCTCTCTCTCTCTCTCTCTCTCTCTCTCTCTCTCTCTCTCTCTCTCTCTCTTTCTCTGTTGTATGCTCCTCTTAGATGCTGTTGAAACTTAAATAAATGCTGTGAGGAGGTTCAGGGTAGGTTCACACACGTGATTTAACCGTGTAAAGAACAGACACAATACCGTGACTGGAACAATACACAAATAACTGAAACGTCGTCGTAAGCTCCTGTCACCTATGTGCGGGTTATTTGTATATTAACTGTATAATTCAGTTAGAAGCACGTAATTTACCTAAGATATTCCGATAACAGTGTAATTCTCTCTCTCTCTCTCTCTCTCTCTCTCTCTCTCTCTCTCTCTCTCTCTCTCCGTCCCCTAGAAACTTTTTATAGTGTGGCCATGTAGGAGTATTTAAGAGAAAGGGTTTTTAAAATAATCTTTGATATTATTGGTTTGAATCATAACTGCCTTAAGACACAAGCATCTTAACTATTTCTTTAATTATGAGTTTGGAACTTGTGTTGTAAAATTCCTGCAACACTGCTAGTGGCCCTTGCTTATAACACAACCCGGTGCTGCAACCCGGTGCTGCGGGGCTGCAACCCGGTGCTGCGGGGCTGCAACCCGGTGCTGCGGGGCCGCAACCCGGTGCTGCGGGGCTGCAACCCGGTGCTGCGGGGCTGCAACCCGGTGCTGCGGGGCTGCAACCCGGTGCTGCGGGGCCGCAACCCGGTGCTGCGGGGCTGCAACCCGGTGCTGCGGGGCTGCAACCCGGTGTTGCGGGGCTGCAACCCGGTGCTGCGGGGCTGCAACACAAGAACTGAAGTTCACAGAATTTTCTAAAATCCATAAAACCTTGACAGGCAAGATCTAAGTTAAATAGGATCTTTAATAATGTGATGACCATTAGAAATGTGAGTCGTAATGGAAGGATCCTTCTCAGTATTTCGAAGAGTTACACCCCTACCACAGTTCTTCAGAAAAGTATATATGAAAAAAAAAAGGGAGAAACTAAAGGTGATGATATATTCAGTTTACTGAATAATAAACACACAAGAAGCAATTCCTAACTATGAAGAGTGAAAAAAGTAAAACATTAAAAACGAAAGTGAATCAGACAAGCCCAGCTCGTGACGTAAGCCAGCGGAAGGCCTCTTTCAGATGACCAGAAGCTTCAGCTCCAACTTACCTAAGTTGCTTGACAGACTAATACAGTGATCAAACATTACATGAATCTCTTTCACAGATAAAGAAGACACCACCGGACACACCATAAATAGACTGATGGACTGATTACATAGTCTTGACATCTCTACTGCTTCTGCTCCCTCTGTATTCGACTGAAGAAGCTAACTATGCAGGCGAAACGTTTCGGAGAAACATACCTAACTGTTGCACATATGACGTATCAGCTGTATAGAGTAGTTGAACAAGCAGACTGTGGTGAACCGTATTACGAAGCTCAGTCAAGTTGGTAGGAGTTTCAGAGGTCACCAGTAAGAAGAAAGAGTGAGCTCAAAGAATGACTCACAAATAAGAGCTGCTTATAGCTCTGGATGTCTGGACATAAGAGTTACATGGAGATATTATTTATCTGGATATCTGGTAGTCTGTACATTCTGGCATGTCTCTGATGGAAACTGTGAAGATACAGTAATTTCCTTGTTCTGAATCGAGGATTTTCCTGGCGGATGTAAGGATCTATTTGGAACACTTTTCCAGTACTGATATTGATGGTTTCGTATGGAAGTTGTCATTTGTCAGATCTGTGTGTGTGTGTGTGTGTGTGTGTGTGTGTGTGTGTGTGTGTGTGCGCGTGCGCCCCCGTCCACCTATTTGTACTCAGGTATTTATAGCTGCAGGGGTCTAGTAACTAGCCCTGCCTCTTCGCTGGTCGCTACTAGGTCCACTCTCACTCTCCATGAGCTTTGTCGTACCTCTTCTTAAAGCTATGCATGTACCCTTCCTCCACTACGTCATTCTCCAGATTGTTCCACTTCATGACAACTCTATGACTAAACAAATACTTCTAAACATCCCTGTGATTCATCAGAGTTTTCAGTGTCTTCGGCAGAGGTCATCATCCATTTCCCGTGATGCGGTTCGTGATAACAATTCCTCCACCACTATCAATGTTAAGAACCTGATGACGGGTTTTCTGGAGAGTTTTTGAAAACTATTGATGCCTTGTAGGAGATAATATCGACTACCTGGATTCCAAAAAGTGATGCTGTAAGGATACTTTGTGTAAAATCCTTATGGGGAGAATATCGTGTAATGGTCGTTCTTTAACGCTATCTTATAAATGTAATGAGAATCTTCCTCAAATTTCCAGAAGAAACCCAGCATTTGGAAGTTAGTAGACCTATAATTCCAATACTTACCCACCGAAATACGCATGAGATAGGTGGGCAATCTTATCCAATTTGCATATAGAGCGAGCCAAAGTTCGAGCTTCAATGTACGCCAGCGAAGGCGTTAAAATGCGTCTTTTTTCCCAGAGCAGCTTGTAAATTACGCAAAATTCTTGCGTATTACACGGGGCTGAAACTCCTTGAAAGTTTTGAATATGTTTTGAGTTTGTGTGAGGGTGACTGAAGACCAGTGAATCACACTGATAGTTCGTACTAAGGTTGAGTGTGACTTAAGTATTAGGAATAAAGAGGTAAAGCCAAGTCTCTTTCGTGCCTGTCTCAAGCCTTGTCTCTTTCGTGCCTGTCTCAAGCCTTGTCTCTTTCGTGACTGTCTCAAGCCTTGTCTGTTTCGTGTCTGTTTAAATTCCCATTTTCTTGATAAAATTTATTTTAATCTCTTTTATTTAAAAGGTTATTGTTATTTTCTAGATTTTCCTATATTTAGATTTTATTGACTTCTTAGGATTTTCTTTATCTAGATTTTATTTTAAATTGTGTTTCCTCGCTTTATTTACGTTTTACATTTGCCTTACTTTTGTTTTACTTCTGATTTTTGTCGTTGTTTTAACTTGTTTTACTTTTGTTTTAAGTCTCTCTCACTTGTTTTATTGATGTGTTTTGTTTTGACTAATTTTTACTTGTGGACGTGTCTCC
>NC_091360.1:6810188-6820188 GCF_038502225.1 Cherax quadricarinatus | reverse complement strand
CTGCTAGAAAAATGACAGGATGGATAATGAGAAACTTCAAAACTAGGGAGGCCAAGCCCATGATGACACTCTTCAGGTCACTTGTTCTATCTAGGCTGGAATATTGCTGCACACTAACAGCACCTTTCAAGGCAGGTGAAATTGCCGACCTAGAAAATGTACAGAGAACTTTCACGGCGCGCATAACGGAGATAAAACACCTCAATTATTGGGAGCGCTTGAGGTTCCTAAACCTGTATTCCCTGGAACGCAGGAGGGAGAGATACATGATTATACACACCTGGAAAATCCTAGAGGGACTAGTACCGAACTTGCACACGAAAATCACTCACTACGAAAGCAAAAGACTTGGCAGACGATGCACCATCCCCCCAATGAAAAGCAGGGGTGTCACTAGCACGTTAAGAGACCATACAATAAGTGTCAGGGGCCCGAGACTGTTCAACTGCCTCCCAGCACACATAAGGGGGATTACCAACAGACCCCTGGCAGTCTTCAAGCTGGCACTGGACAAGCACCTAAAGTCAATTCCGGATCAGCCGGGCTGTGGCTCGTACGTTGGTTTGCGTGCAGCCAGCAGCAACAGCCTGGTTGATCAGGCTCTGATCCACCAGGAGGCCTGGTCACAGACCGGGCCGCGGGGGCGTTGACCCCCGGAACTCTCTCCAGGTAAACTCCAGGTACTATTTGGTCGTCCAAAAGCTACCCCCTGGGTCGTTCTTTCCTCGTCCCACTGGAGTTGCTCAGCGTGAACTGGACCGTCAAACAAATCTATCACTGATGACGGCCGGCCGACCCACTGACAACACTGAAAAATAACAAAAGGGAAATACTGGATCACTTGTGTGTGTCTCCACTCAGGTTTAACAGGAAATTCACCACCACCCCTTTCAATCGTTACCCCTCCTCGCATCCCTCGTTAACCAACCCCCCTCCCTCGTTAACCCCCCCATCCCTAGTAAATATTCTGTAATGATTCTAGGTGCATTGCATAGTAACATGTGTAAATTACCAAATATTTCCTTCAAAAATTCAAGTGTCTTGCTTCCATTGGGCTTCTAACTATAAGATAAAGTGAAAATCAGTCATAATTATTTAAAATAAAGCATTGTAAATAAAAGTAATGATGTTTAGGTAAGACACATATGCAACAGTTAGGTATCTTTATTTCGAAACGTATCGCCTACACAGTAGGCTTCTTCAGTCGAGTACAGCAAAGTTGATAGAAGCAGAAGAGACTTGAAGACGATGTAATCAGTCCAACTGGACTGATTACATCGTCTTCAAGTCTCTTCTTCTTCTTCTATCAACTTTGCTGTACTCGACTGAAGAAGCCTACTGTGTAGGCGATACGTTTCGAAATAAAGATACCTAACTGTTGCATATGTGTCTTACCTAAACAACCTGTCGGTATTTTATACCATTTTATTGTTCACTCAAAAGTAATGATAATGAGTGTTGCTAGCGTTTCTTACTAGTGTGCTAGGAACTATCGTGATAGAATAGAGGATCACTGCGGATGTATTAAGTTTGTTTTTTTATGGGGGAGGGGGGCTCAGCGTTTTATGTCGCCATTTTCTCCTTCCACCTTCTACTTTTCATCCAGTATCATCAGCCGTCTCTTAACCTGCTATTCACACTTCTTCCTCTTTTTCCCTATCGCTTCCTCTTTCTCTGCTGGTGGTGGTAGCGGTTGTTGTTGTTGGTAGCTTTTGGTGGTGGTGGTAGATTTTGCTCCTGGTCTAGCTGTTACTTGTACTAGCTCATTTTTGTGAGTATTATTATTATTATTATTATTATTATTATTATTATTATTATTCTAGCTTCAATATAAAACATAAGAAAGGAACAATGCAGCAGGTCCACTTACCTATGCTAGGTAGGTCTAACTTTACCCACTCAAAGTACCTATACAAACTATATTTAACGTTACCCAGTGTTCTGGCTTCAGTGACGCTGCCTGAAGTTCCACTCGTCTACACCTCTTACCAAACCAGTGCTTTCCCAAAACCTTCCTAAATCTAACTTTTTTTCTACTTGCAGTCATTGGCGCGAGTCATATCTTGGATACACATTCCCAGCACATTTTCATATTCCGTGTAAATTCAGTGCCTTCATTCTCTTCGAAGGAAAGATTCCTGATACAAAGGATTAATTTCGTTATTGTTCTCAGTTTACGAGCGAATTTGTCCATTCTGTAATGTGGAGACCAGAACTGAGCAGCGTAATCTAAATGAAGCATTACCAAGGATGTATACAATTGAAATATAAACTGAAGACTCCATTTATACTTGAGAGACCAGAAATTCTAACATTATTATTAGTAAGTCATTTATTTTTCGGCTATTGTGAGTATATTATAGTACTCGAGCCCTCACTGCTGTTTGTGGTTGCTTGGAGAATGATTTACGGCCTCTGACTCCTGTTGTCTGGCTGAAAATGTTTGCAAGAAGACACTCCCATCCCTGTGGTTTGTAAAACACACACACACACACACACACACACACACACACACACACACACACACACACACACACACAGCTGTATCTAGCGGATGTTCCCTACAGTGTAACTTATATATAGTGCCCATAAAGTCACGCATCGTAGGTTAGGTTAGGTTTATCAGGAAACAGGACAAGTGTTTCCTGACGCGGGTCTTAGTCATATGATAACCCGCAGCTGGTGCTTTTGGTCATCTGACCGAGGCCTTCCAACGGCTGACAAGTTCACCTTTTGTAAAAATTATGATTATTATAACTATCAGATCCCACATCGTAGAACAGGAAAACACTGAATTAAATTATATTAAAGGATATTTCCTTCTGATGGTCAGTTACATTCTTCTGGTGTAACTGAACACTGTGGTTGTTCACTCAAAGTAATTCGTGGAGCAGAATACAAGATAGTGTATTTGTACCGTAGTCAATTTTGGAAAGTCATTGATCATTTTGCTCTCCCGTACGCTTTTTCTTGGTTGAAAGCCTGGTCAATCAGGCTGTTACTATCCCCGACCCCCATCTCCTTTCATCCAGGTGACCTGTCTGCTCTCCTACCACGGCCCTTACTGACCCCTACTTTCTACAACTTGTCATGACTCCACTTGCCATCCTCCTTAGCACTCCAAAACAAACTGTAGGGCTTTTGCCAATATGTTGTTCCCTCGTTGACAGTGCGTTGTTCCCTTGTTGAGAGTCGTTTCCTCGTTGACAGTGTACGGTTCTTCCACTGACGGTGTACAGGTCCCCCATTGGGAGTATAGTTCTTCTCCCTCTGGCAGTGTATTATACAATTCTCCCAATAACGGTGTGTAGTGTCCTCTCTGACAGTGTGTAACTCCCTCCCTGACAGTGTACAGTTCTCCCACTGACAGTATGTAGTACCCCTCCCCCTCTCGTTGACGGTGGCAGGATTTCAACAAATAAAATACAAACTATCATTGTATTTTTTTGTTATTGGAGATGGTCGGCGAATTCTCCTAACCTGGTTGTTGGGAGGTTAGTGAAGGTTTTGGTTGGCGGTATGTCAGCTTTTGCCCATGACCGTAGGGGAAGTTAGGGGAAGGCAAGGTAATGGGAGGAGAGGGGGAAGGGGAAGAGCAAACGGAAGATCAGGGGACGGGAAGGGCATTGGAATGAGATGACAGGAGGTGGGGTGAAGGGTGGGTTTGGGAGGCATTTTGAGGGTAAGGAGGGGGAAGGTTTGAAGGGGAAGGGATGGGAGGAGATGGGAAAGGTTGAGGGAAGAGTCGAGGCAGGGAAGATGGAGGGGATATAAAGGGAAAGACAAGGAGTCAGGATGAGGTAGAAGAAAGGAGAATGAAGGACAGGTTAGGACAAGAGTGAGAAAGATTTGTGTGATAGAGGGAGAGGGGGGGAGAGAGAGAGGGAGGGGAGGGTGCGGTAAAGCAGAGAGGAAGAGTGGAAGCAGAGAGGAAGGGAAGGAGGCTTGAAGGAAGTAATGTACTCGGTAATCTTCGCCTTGTGTTGTGTTTGCAAGGCTGAACTTCAGCTCCTGCGTCTTCGCTCTCTCTCTCTCTCTCTCTCTCTCTCTCTCTCTCTCTCTCTCTCTCAGCCTTTATCTACAAGCGGCATCCATGTCTCACCCCCTTTAGCTTCTGTTATACTTCGTAGTCTACGTATGATGTCCCTCAACTGCTTGCTGGTCCCGCTTCCTCAAAACTTTCGTGTGAATTCACCTATTTGTGGTTGCAGCTCCTGGATGCTGGTGGATGTGTGGGAGTGTCAGTGTGTGGTAGATTGGGAAGCCTACATGTCGAACCATTCCTGAAACCTGTTAATATCTATTTGTGGCATTTTTCCGACCCTTAAACGTTCCTTGATGATGGTGATGTTGGACCAATGATTCAATTCCTTGAATAAAGCCTCGATGGCTTCCATTCCTCGAGGCATGACCCCTATGGGTTTAGTGATTTCTCAAGAATGAAATAGTAATAATAATGTTAGGTAAAAGGACAAGTGAAACTGATGTGACATTTTACTGTGGCAACGTTTCGCTCTCCAGGAGATTTGTCAAGCCATTACAAGCAATACCTGGACACAGAGTTTATATATAGGCTTTGAGTGAGGTGTAATACTAGCGGCATTTTACACCTTATTGCAGTCTTTGATGAATTAATGATCTGAAGAGCTCTTTTCTAGCAGTCCTTCGATGAAAAGAGCTCTTCAGATCATTAATTCTCCACGCACCAACACACTCCTAACGAAGTTATAATCCTTCCCAACAGCCAGGTTGCATTGAACGTTTCTAAGGTACTCGCACAAACTAACGCCAGAGTCGCCATCGCATTCAGCACTTCCTGAGGGATCTGACCAGGATAAAATGGAACCACCAAGAACCAATCAGTATAGGAGCTTTCACTATACCTTGTGGAGGCTGCGACAGAATATATTTAGGTGAAACAGCAAGGAGCCTCGAAACATGTCTCGATGAACACATTAACGCATGTAGGAACGATAACTTGAACAACGCCTGTGTACAACACCGGAATTCCACCAATCACCTCATGAAATTCAACGACGCTCGACTAGTGATTAAGGAACCTAATTTCCGTAGACGTTCATGCCTTGAATCATCATTAATCGCTGTTTCTAACAATCAAAATAAAGGCGGCAGCAGCTTCTCTGAAGTATTAGCAAAAATCCCCCTCAAAGCGAACAAACCCTGCCATCACATACTCTGCTGATAATACCACACAAGAACATAACAGAGGAGGAACACTGAAACAGACCTTCTCAAATCCAACCACCAACAGAAATATTTATCTAAACTATTTTTATGCTACCTAAGTAGTTTCTATAACCTTTTACTCATGTGCAAGCTGATTGTTCTACATGTATTACTACTACTACTACTACTACTACAACTACTACTACTACTACTACTACTACTATAACTAGTATTACTGCTGCTACTACCACTAGTATTACACCTCCCTCTAAGCCTATATATACCCTCTGTGTCCATGTATTGCTTGTAACAGCTTGATAAAGCTCCTGGAGAGCGAAACATTGCCACAATAAAATGTCACAATAGGTTCACTTGTCATTCTACATAATATATTGTCGGTAATTCTTCCAACATTAATATATTATTATTGTGATTATATATGTATATTATATATATATTATTTATATACATTTTATTTATTTTGTTACTTTTGTTTATTATTATTACATTCATATTCTTCTTGTGTTACTGTGAACAATCTTTAATGAATGTAACCTTGGCGGTGCATTTGGCTTAATACAATCCCTGAAACTCTTCACACCGCCCTAAATAATTGAGCGTAACTAATTGTTTGCTTAAATAATCAGTGAAGTTAAACACGGAAGAATATAATTTGCAGTACCGTGGCACAAATAATTGAAAACTAATCCACAATACCTTGGCTTGAATAACTGTTAACTAACCCACATTACCGTGGCTTGAATAATTCACAACTAATTAACAATACCGTGGTTCAAATAATTCACAACTAGCCCACAATACCGTGGTTCAAACAATTCACAACTAACCCACAATACCGTGGTTCAAACAATTCACAACTAACCCACAATACCGTGGTTCAAACAATTCACAACTAACCCACAATACCGTGGTTCAAACAATTCACAACTAACCCACAATACCGTGGTTCAAACAATTCACAACTAACCCACAATACCTTGGTTCAAATAGGTCAGTTGACACTTGACAGCGGAGTACTTGTTAAGTATACCCTCTACTGTAACCAGCCCCTTAAAGGTTTAGCGCTTAATTTGCTCATACAGGGGGGAGGGCAAATGAGACTGAAAAAGTGTGTTCAGAATTATCATGAACTGTAAAGGCTTCTGATATGAACGCTTTCAATCGCATTTACAAAAAAAGAATCGCAGCCTGTACAAGAGCTCTATAAGACTAAACTCTTCAAGTTTCCATAGTGTATCATGTTAACTTGTAACTTTGGAGTCTTTATCGCCATGATTTTTCTCCAGTGTGCTTGGTGCGTGATCTTTGTAGGACTGGATGGTCCAGTGGGTTAGACCGTCGTGAATTATCGCTCACCATGAGGCTTGCTAAAACAATACAGGTTCGACCCCCGGCTAGCTGCAGTTTTGTTATTGATATATAATGACGTGCCGAATTGTTAAAAGTTGCGATTTCGGCTTAAATAACTCTCTTGGAGAATAAGGCAAGTGAAAATTTGTGTATGCAATAATTTCGCAAAAATCATTTTGAACCTAACGAAAAAATATATTTCATTGTTTTTGTATATTATTAAATTGTTGCAAACTTATCTGAAATATATCTAGTTGAATTAGGCTAAATTAAATTAAGCTTTTATAATAAGGTTAGGTAAGTTTCCTAAGGTTCTTTTGGTACAAAATTATTAATTTTTAAATTAACGTAAATGGAAAAATATATCCATAAAAAATATACATGAATTATTACTCCCGCTCCTACCCCTTCTCAACCACATTGCAATACAAAACTGGAATATATTCCAACAAGCACCTCGACCCACTCCCCCATCCCCCTGCCCTCCATCCTACTCACAGAGCTGTACATTACAGCTCTTATCGACATGGGCGACAGAAAAACGAGAGCGAGAGGGAGTCTCTCGCAAAGTTGGCAGAACGAAGTTGGACCACCGCCGGTGATTATTGTATTTATGATCCGGCAGGGGGATGATGGGGAGGTGGGATGAGGGAAGGGGTAGTACTGTGGGGGGAGGGGTCATTATGCAGCCGATAAAAAAAAAAGCAGAGATCGTTACCGTAAACAAGAGTTGGACGCAATAAGGCAGTTGCCCTGTTTATGGGAGTTGGTAATGAGTGAAGCAGGTTGAGGGGGCAGACAAGAGACGGGCAGACAAGAGACAGTGGAAGCAGACTACACACGGGAGTCCAAAATTTATTCATAACACAGCTCAACTAACTCAATCCTTTAAAAATTAAGATCCTGGACCAACTGGACGATCTTACCCTCTTCTCCCCCACTAATTCCACTCGGTAATTACAAATAGGTAATTACTAATAGACTCTCACTCTCACACACACACACACACACACACACACACACACACACACACACACACACACACACACACACACACACACACACTATAGAAACCGACTTTAAATAGTGCCTAAATACGGTTGAGTTAATTAACGTCATTAAATGGCGAGATAATGAAATCACCAACGAGGCAATTACCGATAAGTAAAAATCATACTCGTCATTTACCCCCTTGTCAACTCATTTCGTTTTACTAATTTATTTCTATTAAGGCAGGAAATGCTACCCTCCTCTCCCGTATTACCGCTAAACCCGCACGGGTGACGCTATATCTGTGGGATGGAAGGTAATCGGTTTTGATGCTGAAAAAGGTTATGGAAGTAACACACACTCTGCGATTTGTGGCATTTTATTGAGAGAACGTTTCGCCCACCAGAGTATTGAGGTCCCTGGTGGGCGAAACGTCATCTCTATAAAATACAATATACCGCATATTGGGTATATAATACTAGTGAAAATATAACAGGCGCCTTTCTGTTGCTCTAGCCTGCCATTATTATAATCAAAGGGGAAGCGCTAAACCCGGAGGATTATACAGCGTCTGGGGGGGGATGTGGAAGTCATTCAGGCTTAATTTGGGGAACTGGAGCACAGATCCAATTCCCTAAATCAAGAGCCCCTCACCAACATCAAGGAACCTTCCTTGAGGGGTCTAGCCTGCCAGAGTCTGGCTGGTGGGTTGTTACTGCTGCTGTGGTGGGTTGTTACTGCTGCTGTGGTGGGTTGTTACTGCTGCTGTGGTGGGTTGTTACTGCTGCTGTGGTGGGTTGTTACTGCTGCTGTGGTGGGTTTTTACTGCTATGGTGGGTTTTTACTGCTATGGTGGGTTACTGCTGCTGTGGTGGGTTACTGCTGCTGTGGTGGGTTGTTACTGCTGCTGTGGTGGGTTGTCACTGCTACTGTGGTGGGTTGTTACTGCAATGGTGGGTTACTGCTGTTGTGGTGTGTTGTTACTGCTGCTGTGGTGGGTTACTGTTCCTGTGGTGGGTTGATACTGCTGCTGTTGTGGGTTACTGCTGCTGTTGTGGGTTACTGCTGCTGTTGTGGGTTGTTACTGCTGCTATGGTGGGTTACTACTGCTATGGTGGGTTACTGCTGCTGTGGTGGGTTGTTACTGCTGCTGTGGTGGTTTGTTACTGCTGCTGTGGTGGGTTACTGCTGCTGTGGTGGGTTACTGCTGCTGTGGTGGATTACTGCTGCTGTAGTGGATTACTGCTGCTGTGGTGGGTTACTGCTGCTGTGGTGGGCTTTTATTGCTGCTGTGGTGGGTTACTGTTGCTGTGGTGGGTTTATACTGCTGCTGTGGTGGGTTGTTACTGCTGCTGTGGTGGGTTACTGCTGCTGTGGTGGGTTATTGCTGCTGTGGTGGGTTACTGTTGCTGTGGTGGGTTGTTACTGCTGCTGTGGTGGGTTACTGCTGCTGTGGTGGGTTGTTACTGCTGCTGTGGTGGGTTGTTACTGCTGCTGTGGTGGGTTACTGCTGCTGTGGTGGGTTACTGCTGCTGTGGTGGGTTGTTACTGCTGCTGTGGTGGGTTATTGCTGCTGTGGTGGGTTATTGCTGCTGTGGTGGGTTGTTACTGTTGCTGTGGTGGGTTGTTACTGCTGCTGTGGTGGGTTACTGCTCATGTGGTGGGTTTTTATTGCTGCTGTGGTGGGTTACTGCTGCTGTGGTGGGTTATTACTGATGTGGGTTATTGCTGCTGTGGTGGGTTATTGCTGCTGTGGTAGGTTGTTGCTGTGGTGGGTTACTGTTGCTGTGGTGGGTTGTTACTGTTGCTGTGGTGGGTTACTGTTGCTGTGGTGGGTTACTGCTGCTGTGGTGGGTTGTTACTGCTGCTGTGGTGGGTTACTGCTGCTGTGGTGGGTTGTAGCTAACTGCTACTCTGGGATTAACACGAAATTCATTTTCATTTAAATTGCTATGTGTTACTTGCATCTTAGGTTAATTTAAACAAAAAGGAAAAACGTATATTTATCCATAAAGAAAACTGCAAAGACCAGCCGAGGTACGTCTGGCAAGGAGATCACCCAAGAGAAATACGGAACGTTCAATTCTGAACTTGTATCCTTACATAATCTACTATCTACCGTCCTGAATTTAGGAAAATAGGTGCAGAGCAGGGTGGCTCTACACCTGAGCCCTGCTGGCTTCTAGCAACTTGTGTCCACTCAAACTTACTCTTGAAGCTGTATAGAAAGGTCTCTCACATCTTCCAGCTCATTTACCATGGTGTAGTGAAGTTCCTTCTTACTGCTAGTGTAAACGTAAATTATCCAACCTTTTTTTGTGCTATATATGAATGGTATAGAATACCAAGATGAGAAATTAGACACTTGTGCATCATCTGGGTATCTTTATATGTAGACGTTTCGCCAAGGACAGTCTTCCTATTATGTCTTTGAATTCATGAAACCACTAGA
>NC_091360.1:6730188-6802688 GCF_038502225.1 Cherax quadricarinatus | reverse complement strand
CTTCCCTTTCGTATTTGCGGGTTGTTTATTGTTCCAGTCACGATATTGTGCCTTTTTGTTCTTCATGGATCTATTTTCTTCTTGATATGTTTGTAAACAGTCATCCTGAGGAGACTGACTCGTGTATCGTTCATTTTTTTGTGGCTAACGAAGTAATTTGATGCAAGGACGATGAGGATTGTACAAGAACTGGTATGTTAGTACCGGCAGATTGTTGAAATAAGACCCACATGCACGGTCAAGACCTTGAAGGGGACGTTTTGCCACTTGAGAGTATTGGCTTTATAAAGTCACAAGAATAGAGACTTTTCCTTTAATAAATGCTTTGTGCATGGGTGTCTTATTTCCAGTTATAGTTTACAGGAAAAAGTAAGGAAGTTTAAGGCAAACAAATGGCTGCTGAATTCAACACAAATGAAACTTCATGATTTGAGAGAGGATGGAATCTGGAGGTGAATATTGCATCGACCATCCTGCCCGAGGTGCACACAACAGCTTCACATCGGCAGCGTATGATAACCTGGCCATCTCAAGAGCTACTTTCAGGTGCCCAAATCAAGTAGGATAACCATAACCAGGGATGGACTTTGCGGTAAGCCAGCTGAAGGCTACGGTCAGATGACTAAAAACTCCAGCTGTGGGTCATCATATGACTGAGACCCGCCTCAGGAAACACTTGTCCTGTTTCCTAAGAAAGCTTACCCAGTACCTTCGTGAAGTCAACGCGTAGTCAAACACTCGAAAGTTTGAACGTGTCCTGACCAGTTCTAAAACTTAGTATGCAATATAAGGATAAAATAATTGAACATATCTTCAGGGAAAGAAGATTCAAGAAATACATAATCGTAACGAAAAAGATGCGCAGGAAGTAGATAGGTTAGGTAAGGCTTGTCAGAAAACAGGAAAAGTATTTCCTGACGAGGGTTTGTTATATGGTGACTCGCAACTGGAAGCTTTTGGTCATCTGACAGAGGCCTTCCACTGGCTTGCTGGTCCACCTCTTTAAAAACTATGATAGCGAAAGAGACAATAGGGAAACTGGAACAATGAAGAATAAATGACAGCTTAAAACGATGAAAAACCAAGGAGGTTAGAAATATTTCTTTTTATTCTTAAGAGCTGTAAAGAAAGTTTGATAAACTGTGATAAAGTGTTGGAAGCAAATTTTTTTACACAGCTTCAGGATGAAATATGACAAGGATCTAGAGGCTTGAATTCACCATGGTCGATAAATCACTGAGAGGCTGAGCCAGGGTCCGGGACTCGACCCCACGACCATGACTGGGCGAGTGCAACTCTCCAAGCACGCACGAACACACACGTACACATGCAAGTGTATACATGCACGTTCACATGCACGATCTTGCCTACGTACGTATTCACAGTGTCAGACTGTTGTTGCATAATTACTTCCCAACATTAATAACATCCGCTTAAAGAGATGTTTGGGATGGCTAATATTATGACTATCAACACACTCGTTGTCCATAATGACGCACTTGAGTCTAGGCGAATGTTGACGTTAATATGATACGTGGGAGCGATTAATGATCCTTCTCACATTAATTATACCTATTAAAAGAGAGAGGAAAAAGGCCCAACTTGAGATAAAAGGCTTCCTGCTCGTTATTTGAAGGGAAAACCGATAGTTGATATATTATGTATGCAAGAGGAATGATCAATGGTCTCTTAGGTAACGTGGTTGGTTGCTATAGTAGCAATAGTAGTGTTTTAAATCGATTACAATCCAGCAGTCCAGGGGCTCGAAATTTTGAGTCTTCTCACGAGGCGAGCTAAAGGATCGGGAGTTCGGTTCCCGGCCAGTCGCAGTTTTGTTAATTATTCGTGTAATATATATATATATATATATATATATATATATATATATATATATATATATATATATAAATATATATATATATAAATATATATAAAATATATATATATATATATATATATATATATATATATATATAAATATATATAAAATATATATATATATATATATATATATATATATATATATATATACACATATGTATATATATACACATATATATATACACATATATATATATATACACATATGTATATATATACACATATATATATATAAATATATATATATATAAATATATATATACATATATATATATATATATATAAATATATATATATATATATATATATATATATATAAATATATATATATATATATATAAATATATATATATATATATATATATATATATATATATATATATATATATATATATATACACATATATATATAAATATATATATATATACATATATATATATATATAAATATATATATATATATATATATACATATATATATATATAATATATATATATATATATATATGGCTGTAAGCCTTCTCCCTGAAAGCTGGCTGCCTTGGATCAAACGTGTAGCGCATGCTACACGCCAAGGTATGGTCCAGTGTGGGTAGATTGGTAAAGCACTGCGTACCTTTTCCTAAGGTTCGTAGGTTCGAGTCTCCTTCAGCCAGAGATCAGTGTTTGTGTATATTTCGCCTGCTCTCGCGAATTCCTTGTATATATATATATATATATATATATATATATATATATATATATATATATATATATATATATATATATATATATATATATATATATATTATTTGATCATTTTATCTGGTATTAATACTATCATGCAATCAGCGTTACTGTTAGCCTGAGCTTTTAACTCTCATTACTAACTGTCCCTCTGAACTTTTAATGCAGCCACCTAACCACTGTCTACAATCCTGATTTTTCATAACCAACAGTGGCTAAATGATTTATTATTTAGCCTGGTGATCTATGGATGAACCTTCGCAGTCCACTTCTGTTTCTTTTCCTATGCCATTTCTCACCCTCCAGTTTTTCCTTTCTTCGCATATGATCCCCCTTTTCTATCCTTCCATTCCTCTCTCCATACAACAATCTGTTTCCCTTCTCTTCTTATTACATGCTGTTGGTACTGTAACAATCACACAGACGGACTCAAGACAATGATAAAAGACGCCTGTGCAACAGTTAAGTATCTTATTTACGAAACCTCTCGCCTGCACAATAGACTTGTGTAGTAGACGAAGCGGTTCGAAAACAAAGATAACTAACTGTTGCACATGTAATTTAATCATTTACTTGTCAGTATTATATATATTTCATAATGACAGACACAAGCATAATTACTTGCCAACACTACGTTACCCCTCCTTCTCTCCCTTATGAACCTCTCACTAGTAAACAGTGTACACGTGTCTCAAACGATATATTTTCTAAATTACTTGAAAATTTTTCCCACGGGTTTACCAGGCCAAAGGTTCAGAATATCTTTTAAATGGTTTTCCTAAACAGTGCTGAGTTATTTGCCAGTTTTAAAAGAAAGTTGTCTTGAAAACTGAAGATTTACTCTCGTGGGAGCAAGAATACACAACTAATCCTTATTTAAATACGTTTATTTTTCTACTTATTGGCAAGTATCAGTTTCTTAAGGTATCCTGTAATTCTATAAATAGTACTTTATTTAAAATTGTTAGATTTTTGCTAAGTAAGACACGTCCGCAACACGTATCTTTATCAAAACGATTCGCCTACACATTGGCTTCTTTAGTTACATACAGAGATGACTAAAAACTGGAGACAATGGAAACAGTGGAGAGGTACGGATGTAATCAGTCCCTTAGCCTTGATGTAGCATTACTGAGGTGGTCAGTCCCTCAACCTTGAAGTAGGTGGCTCATGTTACCCCACGTTAAATTCTACATGATTATCAGTTTTGCCAGAGGTAAGTGTAGTCCCACAGGAGTGAGGGAAGGAAAGCATTCTGGCCACACATCTATGGGGTTGGCACTGGTCTCTGACTTTAAAGGATGTAACATGTTGAAAACAAGAGAAGGTTTATCATGTATCAAATGAGTTATAGATTTGTGAAGCACGTGCGTGTGAGGGGGGATTTTCTCCCTCTGCTTCTCTTTCTCTACTCCTTTTTCTCTGCTTCTCGTTCTCTGTTTCTCTTTCTATGTTAATCTTTATATGTTTCTTTTTCTCTCTTTCTCATTATTTCTTTCTCTGCTTATCGTTTCTCTTTTCCTTTCTCAATGCTTCTCGCCCTCTCTCTCTCACCCTCTCTCTCGCCCTTTCTTGCCCTCTCTCTCGCCCCCTCTTGCCCTCTCTCTCGCCCTCTCTTGCCCTCTCTCTCGCCCTCTCTTCCCCTCTCTCTCTCCCACTCTCCCTCTCTCTCCCTCTCTCCCACTCTCCCCCTCTCTCTCCCCCTCTCTCTCTCCCCCTCTCCCCCTCTCTCTCCCCCTCTCTCTCCCCCTCTCTCTCCCCCTCTCTGTCCCCCTCTCTCTCCCCCTCTCTCTCCCCCTCTCTCTCCCCCTCTCTCTCCCCCTCTCTCTCCCCCTCTCTCTCCCCCTCTCTCTCCCCCTCTCTCTCCCCCTCTCTCCCCCCTCTCTCTCCCCCTCTCTCTCCCCTCTCTCTCCCTCTCTCCCCCTCTCTCTCCCTCTCTCCCCCTCTCTCCCCCTCTCTCCCCCTCACACACACAGGCCAGGAGCTATAACTCGACCCCTGCAACCACAAATGAGTACACACCACACACACACACACACACACACACACACACACACACACACACACACACACACACATACACACACTAAGACGAAAACAGTTTTAAGCAATTTCCTGTGCGTTTCCCACGTGTCTTGAGCAGCAACTGGTGCAGACTCACAAGGAAACCTTCTGAGTTCGTCCATGCGTATGAGCTCTTTCCTGAATCCCAGGGTGTGTCTTCTAGCTTCTTCCAGACTCTTTCACTTGTCGTTAGAGAAGATGTGAACAATTTTCTCGGCGGCAGAAGAGATGGAATGTATGATGATCCTTGTGCGTGCGTGTGTATTAGTTACCATCTGTCAACGGCAATTGTCCATAGACACTTGGCCTGTTTTGAGCATGTGTTAGCATCTGTCAAACTTGTTGATAGGCAGTGTGTGTGTGTGTAGTCGTTGTTGCAGGGGTTGAGTCACAGCTCCTGGCCCCGTCTCTTCACTGGTCGCTACTAGGTCACACTTCCTGCTCTGTGTGTGTGTGTGTGTGTGTGTGTGTGTGTGTGTGTGTGTGTGTGTGTGTGTGTGTTGTACTCGTGGTATTTCTTCGACTTTTCCATAAAGTAATCTATTTCTTCAAATTTCCAATGTCTATATCGCTTACTACATCCACTTGTAATTTATTCCAAAGGTAGAAAATTGTGAAGAAAACTTGTCACGTATCCCTTATACTACATAAGTTTTTCCTCGGTTTACAACTGTGGGCCCTTGTTGTCTCTTTTAGTGGTACTAAAAATATTCCTTTCTATCCTTTTTTAGCCTCTCATAAAGTCACCATGTCTCTCTTTCACTAGCCTTGCATTATAATTCATATTTTTTTTCACCACTGGTAGCCCTTTTGAAGCTCTTCATGGAACCTTTCCTAACTTACGTGGTTTTTAAGTTTGGCCTAAAACATAGCTTCTGAATATTGCAAATTTGGCTTGATTCGTGCAGTAAAGTGCGTTTTAGCTTTTCTCCATCCATATTTTTGGAAGCTATTTTATAGGTAAGTAAATGTTTAAATTCCATGACGCAACTCATGAATAAATAACGGGGCGAGTATATCTTCAAAGTATGTGTTCTTGATGTGATGTTGAGAGAGAGAGAGAGAGAGAGAGAGAGAGAGAGAGAGAGAGAGAGAGAGAGAGAGTGTTCCCTATATCTTAATAAAAACGCTCTAAAATGAACTCAGATGAGTTCATTTTAGAGCATTTTTATTAAGATATTGGGAACAGCTCTTAGCTTGTAAATGAAGTTAGGAACCCAAAATCTATCCTTGTAAAACTCTTTGTAAAAGAGAGAGAAACACAGACACAGGCAGGCAGGCAGGCACAGACAGACACAGACAGCTCGTCTTTATAATGAGTGTGGTGAGGGGTTGTCAATGAAGGTGTCAACATACTCATCCTTGTGAGTGTGAGGTAACAACACACTCGACCTGTGTGCTCGCACTCCAGCAGACACTTGACATCATTACAGCCTCTTCTACTCGGCTCCCTTATTGATCTACCTTCACCCAAAACCTGCACTGAGACCAACCTTCTGACGACGTTGTGATCAGTCCTGGATCATTGCCAAGTCACAGTTAGGATGAGGAAAGTAGAGAAGGGCTAAAGATAATACTGTAGAGGGTGGGAGAAATAAGTGGTGGTAATAGTAGTAGTAGTTACAGTAGTAGAATATTAAAGGAAAAGTTTAATCTTGTAGGCATCATACAACACCTGGGAAATGGAAAGCAAGCAGGTTTGATCCTAGGAAGAGGAAGTTAGCTCTGATTTCCAGATTCAAGAGCCAATCATCAGTTATTGTTCCTTTTAAATTATTTCTCTTAAATTATTTCTCCTCTTCAAAGGGAGAGGTGGTGCCTTGACACTGAAGGGCTCTTGATTCAAGGAGATGGATCAAGCCAGATTAGTCTGCCTGGCCCATTCGAGGTTAAAGCTCACAAATGAGTATAAAAATAGAGATAAATGTTATAGATTTTGTGAAGCGCTTGCCACTAGTGAGGCAGACACTGTACTGTGGCAGACTCTGCGGTAGAGAAGAAACTGAAGAACAAGTGGTGAAGGCAGCAGAGTGAACAAGCAGGTGGTGATGGCAGCAGAGTGAACAAGCAGGTGGTGATGGCAGCAGAGTGAACAAGCAGGTGGTGAGGGCAGCAGAGTGAACAAGCAGGTGGTGAGGGCAGCAGAGTGAACAAGCAGGTGGTGAGGGCAGCAGAGTGAACAAGCAGGTGGTGAGGGCAGCAGAGTGAACAAGCAGGTGGTGAGGGCAGCAGATTGAACAAGCAGGTGGTGAGGGCAGCAGAGTGAACAAGCAGGTGGTGAAGGTAGTAGGAGTGAACAAGAAATTTTCTACCCGCTAAAACTCTCATAAAGATGGGCTGATGGCCACAAAATTAATGTTCCGTAAAAGAAATCAGTCACAAGTCTCTGTAACCTGTAAATGGTCCAAGTTGGACCAAAACGTCCACATAAATTTCAATCTCTCAAGAGCGGGTTATTTGTGTATTGTACCAGTGACGGTATTACGACATTTTATTCTTGAAGTCTCGATGTGGAGAGGAATCTTTTAGACTACGCTTAGATCCTTCCTGGACCGTTATGAAGACTTTACAATAACCAGGTTCAGGACGGGTCTTGGCTAGGACGGGTCTTGGCCAGGATGGATCTTGGCCAGGATGAATCTTGGCCAGGATGGATCTTGGCCAGGATGGATCTTGGCCAGGATGGATCTTGGCCAGGATCTTCTCCATAGGGTGACCCGGCAGTGGCTCCCGAAGGATCTTCTCCATAGGGTGACCCGGCAGTGGCTCCCGAAGGAGTGTGGGTCTCAATAAGGGATGTCTAGTTTACAGCCCTATGACAAAGGGACGGTAATGATCCTTAGATCTCCTCTAATTCCTTGTTCATGTGTATGGTATTAAATTGTTCCAGTCCCGGCAGTGCGAACATTATTTTGCGGTACCACTAATCGAATAAATGTATTTCAGTGTCATTCATTATATCGATTAACTGCTACGTCTTTTCTGTTTATCGGTATGCAAAAAAAAAGTAGACTGTATGCTAATTAGATAGATCTAGAGAGGGCACTTGAAAATGTAAACGAAAAGGAGTTATGAGGCCAACGAGCCGCTTTCAAGTGTTTGCGTTCTGCATTCGATAACATATTAATGGAATCTGACCTTAAATTCGCTCTGAGAGCTACAAATGAGCTCCAAAAAATTACATGGAGAGAATTTTATTTATAACAAATTTATGTTCTTTCAGTGGGTTTTGTGAATCTCTTAATCTGTATTTGATGCTTCATTTTCATAATACAGTTGTATACTGTATAATGTGTTGACTAAAAGCATTTATTCCTGGTGGTGGGAAGTAGAGTGCCTCCACTCTGAAGGAGAGGTGGAGATATACTGTAGTTTTTTAGCTGTAGTATCGGGGGGCCCTTCTTGGCAAGACAGTGATGGAATGAGTGATGATGAAATTGTTTCTTCTTTTTCGGGTCGCACAACTTCGGTGGGAAAACTGCCAATGTGCTAATAAAAAAAAATCTAATGGCTTATTGTTGACAACTGTGGAAACGTGGTGGAACTTGTAGAGGAACTTGTACTGCAATTTGTATTAGAACTTGTATAGGAACTTGTACTGCAATTTGTATTAGAACTTGTATAGGAACTTGTACTGGAACTTGGGATTCTTGATCTTCAAGAAGAGTCGAAACTTGGACACAAAACCACCATTGCGAGACTATCCACCAGCTTTGTTTACAAGACTTCCCAGCAACTATAAAATGCCAAGCAGGAGTCGTGCATTGGGACAACGACCCTTAGTGCCTTACCAGTGCCAAATGGGTGTTAGGGTAAATCCGAGACGCAGGCAATCCTATCTGCCTGCCTAGGCCTAAATGCGATGCGGCATGCTCGGAACTGCATCTGATTTTATCCCTGAGCAAGTTGTAGCTGGTGGCTCGACTTGCCCGGGTCAGACAAGATCCTGGTGGTGTATTCCAGGGGAATCAAACTCTGATGTGCTCGGACCAGACTGAAGATCTTGCTTAGATGGAAACTGTATATAAATATTTTGGAGGGACAGACACACACACACACACAGCCCCTCAAGGGAGGTTTGGCGCTGGTGAAGTGCTCTTGATCTAGGGAATTAGATCTGTGCTCCAATTCGCTGAATTAAGCCTGAATACCTTCCATTCCCCCCACAGGCGCTGTATAATCCTACGGGTTTAGCGTTTCCCTATGATTATAAAAATAAAACACACACACACACACACACACACACACACACACACACACACTATCCTTTGAAACAATAATGCAGTGATATTAATAGTCTCTAGTTTCCAAACAATTTTTACGAAAAACTGTTTTTTCAACCTCCCATATTAAAACACAGTGAAAGTTTATAAACAAGCAGCATGAAAATTCACTGGGTGAACCAATGTCTGAGTCAATATATTTAAAACTACGTTCAGAAGGATAAGTTTAATTAACAGTAACCCATACTCTGGGAAACTTATCTTGGTGGTGAAATTTGAGCTGTTTTCGAGCGACGGTATTTTAGTACAGACTAGATGAGGAATTTGTGGAGACTAAGGGTAGTGAACACCGTACTTCTGGGTTTAGAGAATTATACCTCGTCTTCCACTGTTTTTTGCGTATCGTTTTGCAAAGTTGAAGGACTTACTAATCTCCATATTGAACTGAGAAATCATTGCTTCACGAACCGTCTTCAAATAGATGTCCAGGTGTACATAGGTCATTCCTCACAATGAAAAGTTACCGACAGTGGATGAAGACAGAAACGCAGTGTAGTTCCTTATTCGGGTTGCGTTTCACCCAACTTTGGATTTTATCTATGCTGGTAAAACCAAGTTTTAGTTGAAACCTTGTACAACTAAATAACTACATTTGGATGTTTTTTTCACTCCCTTATTTAGCTTATGTTGTATTCATTTACCCCATTTAAGTTATGTTCCCGTGGATTATGGAAGGGCTCACTATCTGTTTATATTTCTGCTCTCTCGCCAGTTGCAGTTTCAGTGTAATTCAGAAGGGAACTGGCCATCAGGCAGATCTGATGGTCCACCTAGTATCACGTCAGTTGGTGTATCTACAAGAATGTCAGTGGTAGTACTGTATTACTGGGGAAAACCTGCAACTCCAAGAATAGCATTCTTTCCAGAACATCTTCGTCTACTACTGAAGGCTGGCTTTGCTACGCCTTGGCAATAAATGGTATAAAATACCAGATCTGTTTGACTTGATAAAGCCCACTGTATGGGCGAAACATTGTCAACAAAGGATCACATTCTACTGCTGCTGTGTTTATTTTTCCTTTGCTACGCCTTGCTCTATTAATTCCGGCAAGTCATCCTGACGCTGTGTCCCTGCTAGGATAGCAAGTGGTCCGTGGAAAACATGGCAACGCTTTGTATATTAGACAAATAACGAGCACAAAGGAGAATCACTAGTCAGTAGTACAAGTCGGTCTGGAACGTTGTCACAAGTTCCATTCTCCTATGTGCGGGTTGCTTGTTTGTTCCAGTCCCGGTATTGTGACTTATTCTTCGTATATTAGTTAGGGGTACAGAAATTAATGACAGAGTGGTGATTTGTATTCGTCAACCTACCTGGAATCTACCTGGAGGGTATTTCGGGGGTCAACGCCCCTGCGACCCTGTCATTGATCAGGTCTTCCGGTGGATCAGGCCCTGATCAACCAGGCTGTTACTGCTGGCCACATGTAATCCAACTTACGAACCAGTGCCCGGCTAACCAGGTACTAACTATACGTATCTGTCCAACTCCCTCCTGAAGGCAATGATCTCTACACTGATGCTCTGCCCACCTCTTTCATATCACTAAACACACAAAAGCGTCCAGACACCAGCCTTTTCTCTCATGGTTCCTCTTAGGAAGCGACTTCACTTAATGACTCTTACACTAGACACCAACCTTTTAGCCTCTTATTCACTCGTAAACCCTTCCTTCCCTCTCGTAGTCTGATGGCACAATGTTAGAGTATCGTGAACGTTATGTTACCTTATTGTACTTTTTTTTATCGTGTTTTATCGTGCTTTATAATGCTTTATCGACTTTTAACGCGTTTTATAGTTTTTATCGCGTTTTAACGTGAATACTGTAATATGTTACCTCTAATTATTTCTCATCGGTATTGTATCGCATGTTGAGGAGCTAGAACATAAGAACATAAGAACATAAGAAAGGAGGAACACTGCAGGGTAAGGGTCATATAGCAACTGGGTAAGGGGAGGGAATATCAGGTTTTATCCAAGGGAAGGATAGCTCTTATTCTTTGGATCAAGAGCCAGTCAACATCGTTATGATGCATAAATGATCGGGTCGTCAGATTTAGAAATGTAGCTTAACATTTTCCTTTCCTGTCGGAGAAGTGACCATTAGAACGGGAGTCGGGCGAGTGCGTGTTGACAGTGGCTGGGAGGAACGTAACCTGGCTGAGAGGAACGTAACCTGGCTGGGAGGAACGTAACCAGGCTGGGAGGAACGTAGCCAGGCTGGGAGGAACGTAACCAGGCTGGGAGGAACGTAGCCAGGCTGGGAGGAACGTAGCCTGGCTAGGAGGAACTTAGCCTGGCTGGGAGGAACGTAGCCAGGCTGGGAGGAACTTAGCCAGGCTGGGAGGAACTTAGCCTGGATGGGAGGAACTTAGCCTGGCTGGGAGGAACTTAGCCAGGCTGGGAGGAACGTACCCAGGCTGGAAGCGACACAGGTAGCTAGGAGGAACGCAGTCAGGCAAGAAAGAGTGAGAGGAGGCAGAAAAGGTAACTGGAAAAGTGGGCATAAATGTAAGAGCAGGGAAAGAAAGGCAGGGAGGTAAGTAATCAAGCAAGCATGCAGAGGAGGGAGGTGGTAGGGAAAATGACTAGCTGCATTATTAGTAGTAGTAATAGCAGTAGTAGGAACAATAGTAATAAACTATTTTTATTATTCGTGAACATTTATAACAACTATTTAATACAAACACTGACTTGACAGAATTGTATACAATTATTTTAACAAGATATTGTATACCAAGCTTTGGCGTAGCCTACAAAATTACATCTACGTATACCATGAGTTAAAAATAGCGTTATATTCATATGTAAGGTAATTCTTTCAGAGGTGGGAGTCTCCAGCAAGTCAATGAGGATATATATTGTACTATGGCTTCAGTAGGAACCAAGTGACCCTGCTACAGAAAGTACTGAAGAAAAGACAAGCTTGAAGCTAAGCTTTGCAACTTATTTTTCTTAAAGTATTGGTTCAGTAAGTTTGGTAGCTTTAAAGTTATCGTTGTAGCAGAGCTGCAACGGTGAAGGCACCACATTCAGGAGATTTCATTCTAGCTGTTCCCAGTTCCTCCCTGGTCACTCGATTCTACCCACAAGCCATTCGGATTGGTGTTGCTCTTCGCCTAGCCGCCCCCCTACTCACCGAACATAGGTGTATTTGCGGCAGGGTGACGGCTGATCAATTCGGACTTCATGATCTTGAGTGTCACACATCAGAAGGAAAGTATGCTAGACACGAGGAGGTCAACGACAAAATAAAGAGAACGTTTGCCACAGCTCGTTGCCCAGCTCAACGGGAACCCTAAGTACAGAAGTCTGACGAAGTCGAAAGCGTCCTGATGGAGCCACTTTGCTACCCTGGAAGGATGGTAAGCAGATTGCCTGGGGCTACACCTCTGCCGCCACATTGGCAGACACACATTTGCCATACTCCGTAGCTGAAGGGGTTGAAACTGCCAGCCACAGGGAGACTCAGAAGACTCGCAAAGATGACCTTTCCTCCTCCTTCCTTTCCTCCTCCAAAGATGACCTTTCCTCATCCCAATTGGGTCGGAGACCCTTGGAGCATGAGGCATGGAGCATGCTCTAAACTTTCTCAAAGAGCTGGATGAAAAACTCATCATAGAAACCAAGGATCACGGGGCGACCAGCTTCTTCATACAAGGACTCAGTGTTGTGATCCAGAGGGAAAATGCCTGCAGCATTCTGGTCACGCGTCCCACCGCCGGGGAGCTGGACGAAGTATTCGAGATGTAGCTCTGAGATATCTATGTTCTACTCCCTATTGTATTTTTGTCAATGTCTTCTGTCTTTAAACAAATTTCTACATAGAATATACGGCGTGGAAGGAGAAAAAAAATATACCTGGAGTTTACCTGGAGAGAGTTCCGGGGGTCAACGCCCCCGCGGCCCGGTCTGTGACCAGGCCTCCTGGTGGATCAGAGCCTGATCAACCAGGCTGTTGCTGCTGGCTGCACGCAAACCAACGTACGAGCCACAGCCCGGCTTATCAGGAACTGACTTTAGGTGCTTGTCCAGTGCCAGCTTGAAGACTGCCAGGGGTCTGTTGGTAATCCCCCTTATGTGTGCTGGGAGGCAGTTGAACAGTCTCGGGCCCCTGACACTTATTGTATGGTCTCTTAACGTGCTAGTGACACCCCTGCTTTTCATTGGGGGGATGGTGCATCGTCTGCCAAGTCTTTTGCTTTCGTAGTGAGTGATTTTCGTGTGCAAGTTCGGTACTAGTCCCTCTAGGATTTTCCAGGTGTATATAATCATGTATCTCTCCCTCCTGCGTTCCAGGGAATACAGGTTTAGGAACCTCAAGCGCTCCCAGTAATTGAGGTGTTTTATATCCGTTATGCGCGCCGTGAAAGTTCTCTGTACATTTTCTAGGTCCGCAATTTCACCTGCCTTGAAAGGTGCTGTTAGTGTGCAGCAATATTCCAGCCTAGATAGAACAAGTGACCTGAAGAGTGTCATCATGGGCTTGGCCTCCCTAGTTTTGAAGGTTCTCATTATCCATCCTGTCATTTTTCAAGCAGATGCGAATGATACAATGTTATGGTCCTTGAAGGTGAGATCCTCCGACATGATCACTCCCAGGTCTTTGAAGTTGGTGTTTCGCTCTATTTTGTGGCCAGAATTTGTTTTGTACTCTGATGAAGATTTAATTTCCTCATGTTTACCATATCTGAGTAATTGAAATTTCTCATCGTTGAACTTCATATTGTTTTCTGCAGCCCACTGAAAGATTTGGTTGATGTCCGCCTGGAGCTTTGCAGTGTCTGCAATGGAAGACACTGTCATGCAGATTCGGGTGTCATCTGCAAAGGAAGACACGGTGCTGTGGCTGACATCCTTGTCTATGTCGGATATGAGGATGAGGAACAAGATGGGAGCGAGTACTGTGCCTTGTGGAACAGAGCTTTTCACCGTAGCTGCCTCGGTTGACGACTACTCTCTGTGTTCTGTTAGTGAGGAAATTATAGATCCATCGACCGACTTTTCCTGTTATTCCTTTAGCACGCATTTTGTGCGCTATTACGCCATGGTCACACTTGTCGAAGGCTTTTGCAAAGTCTGTATATATTACATCTGCATTCTTTTTGTCTTCCAGTGCATTTAGGACCTTGTCGTAGTGATCCAACAGTTGAGACAGACAGGAGCGACCTGTTCTAAACCCATATTGCCCTGGGTTGTGTAACTGATGGGTTTCTAGATGGGTGGTGATCTTGCTTCTTAGGACCCTTTCAAAGATTTTTATGATATGGGATGTTAGTGCTATTGGTCTGTAGTTCTTTGCTTTTGCTTTACTGCCCCCTTTGTGGAGTGGGGCTATGTCTGTTGTTTTTAGTAACTGTGGGACGACCCCCGTGTCCATGCTCCCTCTCCATAGGATGGAAAAGGCTCGTTCTTGGTGAACACAGAGTTCCATGAGTCTGGCCCTGGGGCAGAGTGCATGGGCATGTCATTTATCGCCTGTTCGAAGTCATTTGGCGTCAGGATAACATCGGATAGGCTTGTGTTAATCGAATTTTGTGGCTCTCTCATAAAAAATCCATTTTGATCTTCGACTCTCAGTCTGGTTAGCGGCTTGCTAAAAACTGAGTCATATTGGGACTTGAGTAGCTCACTCATTTCCTTGCTGTCATCTGTGTAGGACCCATCTTGATTAAGTAGGGGCCCAATACTGGACGTTGTTCTCGATTTTGATTTGGCATAGGAGAAGAAATACTTTGGGTTTCTTTCGATTTCATTTATGGCTTTTAGTTCTTCCCGCGATTCCTGACTCCTAAAGGATTCTTTTAGCTTAAGTTCGATGCTTGCTATTTCTCTGACCAGTGTCTCCCTACGCATTTCAGATATATTGACCTCTTTTAGCCGCTCTGTTATTCTTTTCCGTCGCCTGTAAAGGGAGCGCCTGTCTCTTTCTATTTTACATCTACTCCTCCTTTTTCTTAGAGGAATAAGCCTTGTGCATACATCGAGTGCCACCGAGTTAATCTGTTCTAGGCATAAGTTGGGGTCTGTGTTGCTTAGTATATCTTCCCAGCTTATATCGGTTAGGACTTGGTTTACTTGGTCCCACTTTGTTTTTGTTATTGAAGTTGAATTTGGTGAATGCTCCCTCGTGACTAATCTCATTATGTCGGTCTGGGGCTCCGCGCATACATGTCTGAACCTCAATTATGTTGTGATCTGAGTATATTGTTTTTGATATGGTGACATTTCTTATCAGATCATCATTGTTAGTGAAGATGAGGTCTAGTGTATTCTCCAGTCTAGTAGGCTCTATTATTTGCTGGTTTAAATTGAATTTTGTGCAGAGATTTAAAAGCTCGCGTGAGTGTGAGTTTTCATCAGAGCTGCCTCCTGGTGTTATTACTGCAACAATATTATTTGCTATATTCCTCCATTTTAGGTGCCTTAAGTTGAAATCCCCCAGGAGCAAGATGTTGGGTGCAGGAGCTGGAAGATTTTCCAGACAGTGGTCAATTTTTAACAGCTGTTCCTGGAATTGCTGGGATGTTGCATCCGGAGGCTTGTAGACTACCACAATGACTAGGTTTTGGTTCTCGACCTTTACTGCTAAAACTTCCACTACATCATTTGAGGCATTTAGCAGTTCTGTGCAAACAAGTGACTCTGCAATGTACAGGCCAACTCCCCCCCCCCCCTTTTGCCTGTTCACTCTGTCACATCTGTATAGGTTGTAACCTGGGATCCATATTTCGTTGTCCAAGTGATCCTTTATGTGGGTCTCAGTGAAAGCCGCGAACATTGCCTTTGCCTCTGCAAGCAGTCCACGGATGAAAGGTATTTTGTTGTTTGTTGCTGGCTTTAGACCCTGTATATTTGCAAAGAAGAATGTTATCGGACTGGTGGTATTGTTGGTACTGAGGGTAGCATTAAAGACACTTAATGTGCGTCCCTCTGGTTGCTCGGCAAACATTGATGTGATAGTCCAGTTCGGACCAGACGCTCTACAGCATATCTAGTGTTGTCATGCGAACTGCTTCAGTGATTGAAATTTTGAGCTCCTTCAGGGTTGCAGGTAGTGATGGTACGTAAACTGTGTTCTTCGCTTACCCCCCAAAAAAGAAGTCACAAACAGGTCTGGTGACCTCTACAAGTTGCCCGCGAGGTCACCGGAACTGTTTAAAATTAAGTCTATTCTAAAATTTTCTCCTATACGTTTAAAGATGTATTTTTTTCTTTTGTGTTAATGTAAAATTTAATAATTTTGTACCCAAAGAACCATAGAAAACTTACTTAACCTTACTATAACAAGCGCAGTTTAATTGAGCTTAATCAAACTAAATATATTTAAGATAAGTTTACAATAATTTAATAATGAAGAAAATGAAACACTTTTTGTTTCTTTAGGTTCTGAATGATTTTTGTGAAATTATTGCATGCACAAATTTTCGCTTGCCTTATTCGACAAGAAGAACGTTTGTATTTAAGCCAGAAATCTCAAGTTTTACCTATTCAGCACGACATATATATACGTGTGCATGTATCATACATAGTGTATAATACATTTTCGCAGAAGAAAATATAAGAAAACATTTAAGCATTTATTTTTACTGGAGTTTAACCCACTTGACCAGCTCTGCACTCTTTTGTTTTTCTTTTGAAAGACTTTGTGGGCCAGTGTCTCTGGAGGGAGTGTTATCATTGTGTGTGTGCGTGTGTGTGTGTGTGTGTGTGTGTGTGTGTGTGTGTGTGTGTGTGTGTGTGTCATCGTTACAGGAGTTTGCTCGTCATTACTGAAGAGGCTTGAAGGTGCACACTTTTTTCGAAAATATCTGAATGTCTTTCAACAAGTGATTAGAGGCCAATGAAGTTGTTTGTATCTGATGGAGTATTGAGGCGTATGTGCCTTTAGTGTGTGTGTGTGTGTGTGTGTGAATCAGAAAATATTTGGAGGCTGGTGTTTCCCTCCCTGTGGTACAATGGCGACCCTCTAAAGATATTTCGATCTCATTAGCGACTGATTCATTTTCAAGCCGAAAATTTCCCTAATTTCAACTTTTACTAATCAAATGCAGATGATGCTCTTCGAGGGCAGGGAATTTTTTAATGTTTTTTCTCCCCGTCAGGTTCTCGGGGTCTGTATTCTTTTCAGGGAGGGGTTGAACAGGTTTGCCTTGATGAACGTAAGGGCTTTAGATCCAAGGAATTGGACTTGTTTCCGCCCCCCATCCCTGGAACGAACCTGAGATCGTCCCAGATTTTTAGGCGCTGTATATCCCAAACGAGTTTTGATACTCCCTATTAAAGTATAATGATATTGAACTTAAACAGCAACGCAGTGAGTTTGTTTATCAAGTGACATTGGGACTTTGTCAGAGAGAGAGAGAGAGAGAGAGAGAGAGAGAGAGAGAGAGAGAGAGAGAGAGAGAGAGAGAGAGAATGTTGGCCCACAGATGGCTACATCATCATTCTGCTCATTACTTGTATGTTTCATTATATAAAAATGCTTTCAAATGAGTTGATGTAGGTAACAGCTCTTTGCTTGTCAATAAAGTTAGGAATCCTTAACCTAACCTTGTCAAACCTTGTGTAAAAAAAAAAAGAGAAGGTAGGAGATTAAGACAGGTAGGAGATTAAGACAGGTAGGCCTTCAGAGCCTGAGAGATAATCACTGGGAAACCTTAAGCTGGTTTACCCTCATCAGCGTGTTGAGGGTGAACCAGCTAAAATCGTAGTTTTTAATTGAACAATTTCAACAAAATCATCATAATTTTGGACTCCTCAAATTGTAACACGAGGTATGATGATGCATGAAGTGAGGTTCAGCATGATCATCATGCGACAACCCAGTAAAAATATTAAGTAAGAGTCGTCAGGAAACAGGTGGATCTTAGCTACATGCCCCGCCACTGCAGCTTTTGGTCATCTGACCGAGGTCTTCCGCTGGCTTACCGTACAGTCCTTTAAAAACTTGATGCATTTAGTTACCGAGCGATCCGACAAAGGTATCCCGGTATTATATAACTACTCCCAGTTGCCTAGAGTGCGGTTGAAGTTTATAATGCAGTTAAATATTATCGTTGAAGGTTTGAAGTGAATCGGAAAAAGCATTCTCAAGTTATCATATGGTCACGAATAATCATAATTTTTCAATAAAAATATCAAATTATGACATACAAAGCCCAAAATAATTCAAACCTGCTAAGAAATACCAGCTTTGATGCCAAACTGAAGAGGCTTACTCCTGTTATCTCTGAGAGACCTGCATCCTAATATACACTAGTACATGAAGTTTGAAACCTCTCTGATGCTGGACAGTCATGATAGGAGCCTAGAGGAATTGAAGCCCTTCTAGTGAAGCACTGTGAAATTATGACAGGAGAACCAGCATTTCAGTTTCCCGAAATTCCATGAAAAGTCAGATTGGGACCTACACATGCCAAAACCATTCCAAACTATTTTCTGAGATTGACTAGCGTTTAATTATGGAATAAGCAAGCAAACAAGCAGGCAAGCAAGCGTGTAATTATTTAAGTTTTGGGTGTATAATCCATACTTTTTGCAATGGTCTTGACTGCGCATAGATGTTATGGGCACATGATCTTGCATTATGCAGATTTAATTTAGGATAACCCAATTAAGTGTCGCGGTGTGACTTATTTCTGATCAGAAAAGGTATTTTCCAGGATTTCACAGAAACCAGTTTGTTTAATAAGAGTAACACAGTAAAACTTGCCCAAACAGAAAACAAGGCGAGGTTTCCTTTGAGGGAAAACAGATCAGCGTTAAAAGTTTAAAGGCGACCTTCCCTCCCCATCAACCCCCAAGCTCCCTGTCCTCCTCTTCCACTCCCCAACATCCTCCTCCCTTCCATTCCCATTCCAAGAGCAACAGTAGCATCACATCATCACACCACTGAATTCTCCCAGGTCAGGCTGAAAGATTTCAACACTGGAAGTGTCCCCACCTACGTGATGGAATATAATAGGGAAACAAAGTGTTCCCACTGTGTAATTACTATGCAGAATAGGGTAACACCACACTGTTGACGTATCCAATTTTGTTAAATAGAAAAAAAAGCATCGCATGACAAAATAACAGGATCAAACTCCCCGTTTAGCCTTTATGTCTGTGTTTATGGCGGCGTCTCCAGCCTGGTTAATGTTTACTCAAACTTTTATGTTTGGTTAATATTCCCTTGTTTATGAGGTCGACATTTATTTACAATTTTACGGTGGGTTATGGTGCGAGAGGAAGGGAGAAGGGAGGAACGGAGGTGGGGAGGGAAAGGGGAGAGGAGGAAACGTGGGTGAGATGGAGAACAAGGAAGAGTATGTGATGTTGAGAGAGGAAGAGAGAGGATGAGAGATGTGAAAGGGAGATGGTGAGATAAGTAGAGGTCGGAAATAAAGTAGGGGAGAGAGGAGTGAAGTAGGAGACACAGGGAAAGGTTAGGAGTGGCATAGAAGAGATAGGTAGAAAAAATAGAGGGAAGGGAGGGAAGTATTGGTAGTAAGGTTGAAAGGAAGATTAGAGATTAAAGAGAGTAAGAAGAAGGGTGAAGAAAACCGAGTGTTAGAGAGAGAGAGAGAGAGAGAGAGAGAGAGTGAGTGAGTGAGTTCCACAATGAGGGAGAAACAGATTTATGGTTGAAGTTTGAGAAAGGGAGATAAGAGATAAGAGCAGTAACCTTGAACTTGAGAGGCAGTGAGAAACATTGTTAGAGAACCAGATATAGCATCAGATTCGGAAGGTTCTAAGAAGTTCTGAGATCACAAAAGCATGCGAAAAACAATTTTTGAGAGAGTCTGACAAAGCTTAGAATGATGATAGAAGTGTTAGAAACCACGAGAAATCTCTAAGTATGAGTTAACAGTGTAGTGTGTTAGAGAGAGAGAGAGAGAGAGAGAGAGAGAGAGAGAGAGAGAGAGAGAGACCAACCGAAAGCTTGAGAGCTTAGATGTTGTCACTGAAGGTACTGATTTACGATGCACCTTGCAACCATCAAGAGGATCGCAGTGCAAGTTACTACAGCGGTAAAGTATATCTTCACTATGTAAATAAGACGCACAATGATAATGGTAATTTAGTCTGAAGACCTTCCGTTCACCATTTTGTAATAAAAGGCCCTGGTGAACGAAACGTCATGATAAAATACCATAAGTCGCATTGTATGCATTATTTACATGTAGAGTTGTGCAAAATTCTGTGGATATACAAAAGGTTTGCGGACAATATCCCAACTTGTTTAACAGGAGTAAATTTGGGGAACATCTGGTTGAAAAATTAGCAATTTATGTTTAAAGCAAATTTAGAATACTGGCACAGAAATTCCTGATATCGCACTTTCCCTAATCAGCCAACTTGACATATATTGGTTCTTGCACTTTGTCTCAGTTTCTCTCAGCTGGTGAACAGTGAACCGCAGGGTTCAAGCAAGTGAACATCAGGCTGATCACACCTTTGCCATTTAATTTATTCATTGTGTGTATACCAAAGTGCCAGAAGTACTGGAAGGCAAACCTGAGGCAGTCTGCAACAATATCCCCCTTTCTGTTTACATGGCAAGTTGCTAGTAAACGAGCCGTTCCACGTTCATTTTACGGTGTGCTTTATATCTATTCAGGCTTTTAACTGCATTCCCGTGACATAAAACTTAATTATATTAATTCTCTCTTAAAATAATGTACAAGATATGTACAGAGAGAGGTGCATGTCTCTAAATATGCATGTACTGAGAGAGACAGGCCTAATTTAGGAATTAAAGTATTATTGCCTGGTGATAAAAAAAGATATATGTAGTCTTAATGACCCTAGTGTAGTCGACAGGCCTAAATCTTATTTTTTAATATAATCCTAAAATAATGAGAGTGATTGTCATATTATTGCTCTTAGAAGCCTGTGTTTATCTGATAACATAATGCAGATAAAAAGAAACACGTGTGAAACAGTTAAGCATCTTTTATTGTTGAAACGTTTCGCCTACTCAGTAGACCTTCAGATCGTTCCTGACCATGGAGCTGAACTCTTCTCCAGGCTGAGGGACTGACCACCTCAAATACTATTACTCCAAGCTTGGTGGAATGATTACATCATCTTCATTTCACTACACCTACTGCCTCTGTATCTGACTGAAGAAGCCTACTGTGTAGGTGAAACGTTTAACAGTACAGATACCCAGTTGTTCAACATGTACCTTACTCGTCAACTTGTCCGTATTTTATACTATTTTCATCATGCTTTAGATGTGTGTGTTTAGGGAAAGACTAAGAGACAGAATGAGATGCTGCGAAAATATATCTCAGCTTTCCCAGCCAACTAATGCACCAGCGGCAACTGGGAGTGAGACTCTCAAAACGTGTGTGTACGCTATCCTAGTTGTGGTTGTAGGGGTCGATTCACAGCTCCTGGCCCCGCCTCTTCGCTGTCGATACTAGGTTCACACACTCCCTTCTCCATGAGCTTTATCGAACCTCTTCTTAAAGCTGTGTATGGATCCTGCCTCCACTACAATACACTCCAGATTGTTCCACTTCCTGGCAACTCCATTACTGAAGAAATACTTTCTAACATCCCTGTGACTCATCTGAGTTTTCAGCTTCCAGCTGTGATTCCTTGTTGATGTCTCCCAGCTTTTAGACATTCTGTCGCTATCCACCTTTTCAAATCCTCTTGTATGTTATTGTGTGTGTGTGTGTGTGTGTGTGTGTGTGTGTGTGTGTGTGTGTGTGCGTGCGTGCGTGTGCATGCTCACCTAGTTGTACTCGCCTAGATGTGGTTGCAAGGGTCGATACACAGCTCCTGGCCCAGCCTCTTCACTGGCCGCTACTCAGTCATTTTTCCCGCTCCATAAGCTTTGTCATACCTCTTCTTAAAGCTGTGTGTACTCGCCTAATTGCGGTTGCAGGGGTCGAGACTCAGCTCCTGGCCCCGCCTCTTTACTGATTGCTACTAGGTCCTCTCTCTGCTTCCTGAGCTTTATCATACCTCTTCTTAAATCTATGTATGGTTCCTGCCTCCACTACTTCACTTGCTAGGCTATTCCACTTCCTGACGACTCTATGACTGAAGAAATACTTCCTAACGTCCCTGTGACTCGTCTGAGTCTTCAGCTTCCAGTTGTGACCCCTTGTTCCTGTGTCCCCTCTCTGGAACATCCTATCTCTGTCCACCTTGTCTATTCCCCGCAGTATCTTGTATGTCGTTATCATGTCTCCCCTGACCCTTCTGTCCTCCAGTGTCGTCAGTCCGATTTCCCGACATTCCCCTGAGCTCTGGGACTAGGCTTGTTGCAAACCTTTGTACTTTCTCTAACTTCTTGAGGTGCTTGACCAGGTGTGGGTTCCAGACTGATGCTGCATACTCCAGTATGGGCCTAACATACACAGTGTACAGTGTCTTGAACGATTCCTTATTAAGGTATCGGAATGCCATTCTCAGATTTGCCAGGCGCCCGTATGCTGCAGCAGTTACCTGGTTAATGTGTGCCTCCGGTGACGTGCTCGGTGTTATGGTCACCCCGAGGTCTTTCTCCCTGAGCGAGGCCTGTAGTCTTTGTCCACCTAGCCTATACTCTGTCTGCGGTCTTCTTTGCCCCTCCCCAATCTTCATGACTTTGCATTTGACAGGATTGAATTCGAGAAACCAGTTTCTGGACCACATGTCCGGCCTGTCCAGGTCTCTTTGCAGTCCTGCCTCATCCTCATCCGATTTAATTCTCATCAACTTCACATCATCTGCAAATAGGGACACTTCAGAGTCTATTCCTTCCATCATGTCGTTCGCATATATCAAAAATAGCACTGGTCCTAGAACTGACCCCTGTGGGACCCCGTTCGTCACAGGCGCCCACTGTGATATCTCTTCACGTACCATGACTCGTTGCTGCCTCCCTGCCAGGTATTCCCTGATCCATTGCAGTGCTCTCCCTGTTACATGCGCCTGATCCTCCAGCTTCTGCACTAATCTCTTGTGGGGAACTGTGTCAAGGGCCTTCCTGCAGTCTAGGAAAACGTAATCAACCCACCCCTCTCTCTCGTGTCTTACTTCCGTTACCTTGTCATAAAACTCCAGGAGGTTTGTGATACAAGATTTGCCTTCCATGAACCCATGCTGGTTTTCATTTATAATCTTGTTCCGTTCCAGGTGTTCGACCACTCTCCTGATAATCTTCTCCATGACTTTGCACACAATACATGTCAGAGACACAGGTTTGTAGTTTAGCGCCTCGTTTCTGTTTCCTTTCTCAGGTAGTTGCCCAGTTTCAAGGGATGTGTTGAAGATTGTGGTTAGAGGCACGCACAGCATCTCTGCTCCTTCTCTAAGGACCCATGGGGAGATGTCCGGTCCCATCGCCTTTGAGGTATCAAGGTCACTTAGCTTCTTCACCTCCTCCTCGGTTGTTCATATGTCATCCAACACTTGTTGGTATATTCCCTCTTGATGTTCCATTCTGTGCTGTCTTCCCACAGCCCTTCCTGTCTCTACTGTAAAAACTTCCTTAAATCTCCTGTTTAGCTCCTCACATACCGCCTGATCATTTCTTGTTCTCCCCCTTCTGTCCTTAATCTGATCACCTGGTCTTTGATTGTTGTCTTCCTCCTGATGTGGCTATACAACAGTTTCGGGTCAGTCTTGATTTTCGATGCTATGTCATTTTCATACTGTCGCTGGGCCTCCCTCCTTACCTGTGCGTACTCGTTCCTGGCTCTGCGACTGATCTCCCTATTTTCGTGTGTTCTCTGCCTTCTGTACTTTTTCCATTCTCTATTGCACTTCGTTTTTGCCTCCTTACACCGTCGGGTAAACCAGGGGCTCGTTCTGGTCTTCCCGTTGTTTCTGTTTCCCTTGGGAATAAACCTTTTCACTGCCTCCTTGCATTTTGTTGTTACATATTCCATCATTTCGTTTACTGGCTTTCCTGCCAGTTCTCTGTCTCACGGGACCTCCGCTGGAAGTTCCTCAACCCTATGTAGTCCCCTCTTTTATAGTCAGGCTTTTCCCATTCAACTCCTGTTACTCTCTCCACTTGCAGCTCTACTATATATTCAAAGCACATAACCACGTGGTCGCTAGCTCCTGGGGGACTCTCATACGTGATATCCTCAATGTCTGAACTGCCCAGGGTGAACACAAGGTCCAATCTTGCTGGTTCATCCTCCCCTCTCACTCTGGTAGTGTCCTTAACATGTTGGTGCATGAGATTTTCCAGCACCACGTCCAACATCTTGGCTCTCCATGTTTCGGGACCCCCATGTGGCTCCAGGTTTTCTCAGCCAATCTCCCTGTAATTGAAATCCCCCATAACCAGCAACTTTGCTCTGCTGGAGTGAGCACTTCTTGCCACCTCAGCAAATGTGTCCACCATTGCTCTGTTGCTCTCTTCATATTCCTCTCTTGGCCTCCTGCAGTTCTGTGGTGGATTATACATCACTGCAATGACCACCTTGTGTTCCCCAGACTGAAGTGTACCTACTATGTCAGTGTGTAGTCTCTTTCTCCCGTCTCATCTATGCTTTCCATTTACTCGGATTTCCATCTGTTTTTTACGAGCAGAGCAACCCCACCTCCCCCCTCTGCCCCTTCTATCTTTCTTCATGATCTGGTATCCTGGTGGGAAGATTGCTTCTCTTTTTGTCTCCGTGAGTTTTGTTTCTGTAACTGCCATGATGTCTGGGGACTTCTCATTGATTCTTTCTTGCCATTCCTCATGTTTATTCGTTAATCCATCTGCATTTGTGTACCAAACCTTCAACTTCTGTTCTAATACTGTAACTGTGGTGCGGGGGGTGGGAACAGAGGGATCGGTGTGTGATGGTTGGTTTGGATTGTTCAGTTGCCTTGGGGGGTGTCGTGGTTGGGGTCCTTCTGCAGGTGTTTCTGGGGGGTGTGCTTGTCCTTCCACTTGTTTCTGGGTTATTCTGCTCTCCTTTTTCATTTCCTCCCATTTCTCCTTTCGTTTTTGAACTCTGTTTCATCGTCTTCCTTTCCTCCTGTGTTCTGTCTCGATCGAGGTACACACTCATGAACTCCTGCCTGCCTCTCAGTTGTGCTCTCTCCTGCAGGATCATGGTTCGGGTTGATTCTGCCTTGAAAATTACTTTGAGAGGCCAGTTCCTTTTCTTTGTGAACCACCCGATTCTCCGAAAATTTGCCACCTGGGTCATGTCCCCCTCTCCTATCACCTTCATGATACCTTCAATCGCTTTTTTCTCCTCCTGCTTTCTTTCATCATAAGTTTCCCCTTTAGATTCGTCTAGCCCATATACAAACACTGATCTCTCCCTTTCCACCTCCCACTGTGACTCCCATTGCATCCTTTGATGTGTTTTAGTTCCTTCCCGTGGAGTGTTCCTTCCTTCAGTCCCTTCCCTAGCTATGGCCCCTATGTTCCTTGGTTCCTTGTGTGTGTGTGTGTGTGTGTGTGTGTGTGTGTGTGTGTGTGTGTGTGTGTGTGTGTGTGTGTGTGTCAGTCTGTCTGTGTTGCGCTGTGTTCCCGGGGTCATTGTTCAACAGGCTTGTTCACGCCACGTTGACCACCACCAGGATTATGATTCACGTCGCTATGAACTTGTCCAAAACAACCTCTATTTTTCCCCCATGTGTTTCATAGTAAGCCGGAATGTTTTGAGTGCTAGTGCGCTCGTGCGTATACGTGCGCCTATATTTTTTGTTTGCGCAGGTGTGTGTGTGTGTGTGTACGTGTGTGTACGTGCTTGCGTGTGCACACTCAGAATGAATAAAATGAAGAAAGAAAGGGAAGGGAGACGTGAAATATCTCACCCTTGTTTTACTCTACATTAAAATCTCAACACGTTCACATATTTTCAAAAGTCGCTTTAAAAAAAAAAAAAACTCGAAATATACAATTAATATCCGGTGTATAAAATAAAAAATCAAGAAATTTTATAACTAATTTTAATAAAAAACCGAGCTTAGTTTTTAATTAATAAAAATTAAAAATTGATGCTTAAAAAAGGATGTTATTTAAAAATATATCTCAGCTCGGTAAATAACCAGAGGCATTTTTCAGTATTAATTCTGCCGGACAGTGTTACGGCTATTTTACTGAAGACTGGATGTAAAATTTTGTTAAGCGTAAGTAAATAACGATGTGGTTTTTGTGTGTATTATCGACTTTTATGTAATAGTGAGAAGGTTGTATGGATAATATATTTGGTGCTTCTGCCTGTGTAGTGATCCGAGTTTTCTCATATCTTATGTACTCCCATGTAGTCCCATGTAGTCCCATGTAGTCCCATGTACTGGTGTTTCCCAATTATAAACTGCTGCTTATTATGTACTGTATTTTTTGCATTGCGTTGTAAATTTAACATTGTATATTGTCCCGTTGCTTATTTTGTCTGCTGTATTGTCCCCAATGTTTCTCTCTCTCTCTCTCTCTCTCTCTCTCTCTCTCTCTCTCTCTCTCTCTCTCTCTCTCTCTCTCTCTCTCACTCTCTCTCTCTCTCTCTCTCTCTCTCTGTTTCCCCGGTGGCATAACTGACTTAAGTCATGTTGCTGTAGTTACGTCATGAAGATGGCGTGCCGCAGGAGGAGAGTTTGTACCCATCAGCGTCACGTAGGAAATTCTTAGCCGTATTTGGGCTTTTTCTCTGATTGGTGCTTGACACGAGTGCTGGTGTAGAGTACCTGGAGGAGGAGGAGGAGGAGAAGGGAAGGAGGAGGAAGAAGAGGAGATGGAGGGGAATAGAAGATGGAGGATGAGATGGAGGGGAACAGAAGATGGAGGAGGAGATGGAGGGGAATAGAAGATGGAGGAGATGAAGGGGAATAGAAAATGGAGGAGAATAGAGGATGGAGGAGGAGATGGAATAAGAGATGGAGGAGAAAGAATAGGATTTAGAAGAAGAGAAATGAATAAGGATAACAAATTTTTGAAGACAATTGTCTTGCCGAGGTCTGAGCTCATAAGCGCCCTCTAAGATTTGTTAAGTTATACCTTACAAAACAGACAAACCAAATACGATAGTAATTATGGACAAGATAGATCATAGTCGAAAAATAAACAGGTCATTAGAAGACAGTGAAACTTGTGTGCCTCTTAAGTTTGACTGAAGGAAGAGAAGGGTTTTTCCAGTACTTTATATTCCCTGAAGTGAGGAAACACTGGAAAAGACTGACAGTGCATAAAAACAGCCTGACGAATCGCTTTGAGATAATACACACCTCCCCTATCTCTCGGGTATTCAAGAAGAGAGAATTATAGGTATCTCTTAGGTAATTTCTAAAGCAATCCTCGCAAGACCCACGACACAACCAGGGGACGTACAGGGAGTCTGCCGACCCATCTACCTACTTATCTACCTACCTACCTAGAGGGAGAAACCAGTTCTTGCCATTCATTTCGAGATCAGCTAAGGAATCAAAATAGCTTAACTATTGTCTAGATGATATTCACTCAAGATCTCAAGAACACTACCTTGACATAATCAGTAACATCATGAATTCCAAACTAACCATTAATTTGGAAACAAAACCTTAGATGATGATCTGTTCCATCTAGGACCAACATGGCTCTGAATCATGAGTTAGTTGGGAACTGTCTGTCAGGATATTGTGACTTTTGTTCTCCAACACCATCCTTATCATATCTAGATCATGGGTTGGGAACTTCTGTCACGATACTGTGACTTTTGTTCTTCAACAACTTCCTTATCATATCTAGATCATGGGTTGGGAACTTCTGTCACGATACTGTGACTTTTGTTCTTCAACAACATCCTCTCTGGGACTTTTAACAGCTTCTAATAGTGCCACAAGACTTAAATAACTGCTCATCTTATTAAGTTTTCACGTCCTCTAACCTCTACATTTTTATCCTTGGTGACGTGTGCAACACTTAGATATGTTTATTCTGAAACGTATCGCCAACATAACAGGCTTGATCGGAAGCCTATTGTTTCAAGATAGAAATCTAACTGCTGCATGTGCGTTTTACATGTCAACTTGTAGGTATTGTATTCCATTGCTGTATTCACATAATGAACCTTTCCTGTAGGCCCTGCACTAGCATCTAGCACCTTGGACTAGCTGCTAGCAACTAGCGTCCTGGACTAGCTGCTAGCAACTAGCGTCCTGGACTAGCTGTTAGCAACTAGCGTCCTGGACTAGCTGCTAGCAACTAGCGTCCTGGACTAGCTGCTAGCAACTAGCGTCCTGGACTAGCTGCTAGCAACTAGCGTCCTGGACTAGCTGCTAGCAACTAGCGTCCTGGACTAGCTGCTAGCAACTAGCGTCCTGGACTAGCTAGCATCTAGCACCCTGGACTAGCTGCTAGCAACTAGCATCCTGAAAGAGTCATGCCTCCCCACCCCTAAATCCCGAAGCTTTTTCATTTTTAATTTTAAGTGTGATTTTTTTCCCCTGGAGTTTGTCGTTCCATTTAACTTGACGTTAGTTTGGATTGGGCTGGTCGCCCCTGCTTTATTGTTTACCTTTTCTAACATTGTCTGCCTCCTTTATTTCCCTGTTGGAAACCCCTTCATCTCATCTCTAATGTGACACCATCTGTCTTTCCATGCCTTGCCACCTTCCATCTGTACCGGCTTTCTCTCGAGTTGCTATTGTTATAAATCCCTTCCCTTCCCCCAATGGAAATAAGTGACTAGGTCTAATTTTTTTAATTATCCTAGGTAATTTACACTTTGTGATAATTGTAATTATGCGTACCAGTGCCTAAATAAAATTGCTTCTCGGTGACACCTGAAGCTTTCCTTCACTCTGTTGTTACGTCAAAGTCGGTCTCTCTTCTTTCTCTCTTCTCTCTCTCTTTTATCTCTATTTCTTCTCTCCTTCTCTCTCTTCTTCTCTCTTTTTTACACAGAATTTGATAAGCTTTGGTTAAGAATTCCTAGCTTTATTGACAAGCTGTTTACAGGTTAAGGATTATTAACTTTATTGGCAAGCTAAGAGCTGTTACCTACATCAGCTCATTTGAAATAATTTTTATTGTTATGAGACATACAAGTAGGGAACAGGATGAAGCTGGAGCCATCTGTGGGCCAGCATTTTCATTTGATCAGCTGACTTTATCTCATTGACATCATTATGCTGTACGAATGTGTTCCATACTCGAGTCATCCTGGGTATATAGGATCTCAGATGGAGTGAAGTTCTGGAGAAGGGTACAGCCAGAGTGAAGTTGCTGCTTTCTGCCCGTCTTGTGGCATAAAATTTTGCTTCGCGCTGTCCTCGAAGTGGATCCAAGTGTGGTACTTTGACAATATTGGCCTTGTACATAACAGTAAGGCTACCCACATCCCTCCTGTGTTGAAGGCTCTGCTGAAATGACAGATCTATCCAGGATGGGTCCAGGCGAGAGATGAGACGTCTTGCTCTGTTCTCTACTCTGTCAAGCAGTCGCAGATGAGAAGGGCAGGCGAACCAAGAAGGTGGATCATACTCAATATTGGCCTTGTATATAACAGTAAGGCCACCCACATCCCTCCTATGTTGAAAGCTCTGCTGAAATGACAGATCTATCCAGGATGGGTCCAGGCGAGAGATGAGACGTCTTGCTCTGTTCTCTACTCTGTCAAGCAGTCGCAGATGAGAGGGGAGCAGGCAAACCAAGAGAGTGGAGCATACTCAAGGTGTGAGCGTACTTGTGCCTCGTACAGAATCTTGCAACCCCTACTGTCAAGCAGATGCGAGATACGGCGAAGTGCTGTAAGCTTCCTGGCTGCCTTGTTTGCAAGATTTACAACATGGTTCTTCATGGTTAGTTTGGAGTCAAATTTCACCCCATGGATATCAACTTCTTCTCCAGCTGCCAACACCCTCCCATTCATCCTTACTACTGCACCAGCATTACCATCATGGTGCCTAGAGACGATCATCATTTGCGTTTTCTCAGGAGCAAATGTTACTTGCCATCTATTTCCCCAAGCTGATATAGCTCTCAGCTGGTGATTGATGTAGCTTAGAGCAGCTGGCATTTCTTTTCTTGGATAAGTGAATGTCAGTGTGCAGTCGTCTGCATATGCATGTGATTCTGGGATAAGATGAAGAAGGTCGTTGAAGTAGACATTCCATAACAATGGTCCCAGCGCGCTTCCTTGTGGAACACTTGCCCCAATAGGATAAGATAAGATAAGATAAGATTTCGTTCGGATTTTTAACCCCGGAGGGTTAGCCACCCAGGATAACCCAAGAAAGTCAGTGCGTCATCGAGGACTGTCTAACTTATTTCCATTGGGGTCCTTAATCTTGTCCCCCAGGATGCGACCCACACCAGTCGACTAACACCCAGGTACCTATTTGCTGCTAGGTGAACAGGACAACAGGTGTAAGGAAACGTGTCGAAATGTTTCCACCCGCCGGGAATCGAACCCGGGCCCTCCGTGTGTGAAGCGGGAGCTTTAGCCACCAGGCCACCGGGCCACTCCACCAGGCCACCGGGCCACTGATCTTGCTGATCTTGTCTTGCTGATTCCGTTCCATTGAGGACTACACTTAGAGATCTACCATGAAGGTAATCACTGAGGAGACATAGCGTAGAGCCTGCAATTCCCAGTGCTTGAAGTTTTGCTAAGAGGCCCTGGTGCCACACCCGGTCGAAAGCGCCAGCAATGTCCAGTGCTACCACACAGCTGACTTTGGATTCATCCAGTGACTGGTGCCACTTAGTGGAGAGGTTTAACAACAGATCAGCAGCAGAGTAATCTTTCCTGAAACCATATTGACGATCACAAAGTAGTGAGTGATAGTCAAAAAACTCTGTCAGTCTTGAGATTATTGTCTCTAGGATCTTACCAGTGATTGACAGGATTGACACTGGTCTGTAGTTGCTGATTTCTTCTCTCTCCTCTCTCTCCTCTTTCTCTCTCCTCTCTCTCTCTCTCTCCTCTCTCTCTTCTCTCTCTTCTCTTCTCTCTCTCCTCTCTCTCCTCTCTCTCCTCTCTCTCTCCTCTCTTCTCTCTTTCTCTCTCTCTTCTCTCTCCCACGCCACAACGCTTATACTCCACTGACATCTCTGACACCAACCATACATCCTTTGTCACACACGACACAACCTACACACACAATCCGTTTTCACGCCACCTCCCCCCCCCCCCCGTCACTAACTCCCTCCATCACACTACCTACCTCCCTGTTTCCTTTACCTCCCTCACCCTTCACACTGCTCACACTCCCTGCCTGCTCACACTCCCTGCCTGCTCACACTCCCTGCCTGCTCACACTCCCTGCCTGCTCACACTCCCTGCGTGCTCACACTCCCTGCCTGCTCACACTCCCTGCCTGCTCACACTCCCTGCCTCCTCACACTCCCTGCTTCCTCACACTCCTTGCCTCCTCACACTCCCTGCCTCCTCACATTACCTACCTTCCTTTCCTTTCCTGGGCCAATATTCCTCACTCTCTCCACCCTCTTTCCCCCCTCATGTAATATTTATGCTGCTCCGGTCAAATTTGAGGTCTGACTAGAGCCTTTGGTAGCCTTTGATGGAAGATTATGTAAGAATTCACGGTGTGTGTGTGTGTGTGTGTGTGTGTGTGTGTGTGTGTGTGTGTGTGTGTGTGTGTGTGTGTGTTAGTGATGTATCGGATATCCGCATCCGCGGAACATCCGCACAATTTCTTACATCCACATCCGCAAAATAAGAAAGACATCCTCATACACATCCGCATCCACGGATATCTAAATTTTCACATCCGATACATCACTAAGAAAGAGAGAGAGAGAGAGAGAGAGCAAGCAAGCAAGCAAGCAAGCAAGCAAGCGAACATGCATACATGTACGCCAACAGGAAAGCGAACAAATACGGAATCTAGAATCTAGTTTTTCTTTGGGTTTGCGTTCCTAAACTGGTTCATGGCGGTTGGGTTAACTGGGACGGAGCTGCTGCTCTGAACGTAAAACACACACAAAAAAAGGATTACAGAGGCCTGTATGAGACACCACCGGTCATAGCTGCATCACAAAAAATTAATCATTTCGTATCATTCATTTCATATAACTGAAGTACAAAATTCAGTATGGAAATACAATTTCATGAAAATTAGGTTCCTTATCAGGAAAAAATCATTGGTTATTATTGGGTTGTAGTCTGAAACATAGTTCATCCTTCTCTTGCCTTTCTGGTCTTCACTTCTTCCTCAGCCATATCTTACTGTATTTTTTTTTTTACCATCGTGATATTTTTTTTTCTTGCGTTCTCGTGACTCGCCTGAGCCATGAACTTCCATCAATGTGCCTTGATCTCCGCTCCTCTCGTGTTAGTCTAGAAACAGGTTAAGTGATAGAGGTGAGGTTGAAGGTGAAAATGGAAATTGGGACGGAGGATAGTAATAATTCATGTTAAGCATTACACCCATGTGGGTTTTTAAGCATAAGATGTGGTGAAGGCTCGATCCTCCGTCTGCTGAGCGCGAGAAAGACGCGCTTCCTGTTCGTAGTCGCCTAGATGGCTGAAAGGCGGATCTTTGTCAGTATCTCCAAACCGTCATCAGCTTGACTGCAGTCTATCACCTTTGACTACCTGGACCCTGCCACCTGTCACCACGTAGACCACTGCCACCTATCGCCTAAACCCGACCCTTTGTCACCTGAACCTGTACCACCTGTCACCTAAACCTTCACTACCTCTCACCTAAATGGACCTCTGTCAGCTGTCCCTATAAATATATGCTCTATCCACTTCAACAAATCAAATTACGAGTTAAAATCGCCAGCGATTATTCTCCGTGGGGAAATAACTGTTGATTACACAGACAATTAATCCCAAAGGACGCAGCGCTGACATTATTTATCAGGTATTTGTTTTTAAACCTGGACAAGTGAGGGCAATTTGTGATAGCTGCTCAGTTTTCAACACCCCATGAAGCGGGCCTTTTGCAGACTATTGCACACTGCACAATTTGCACACTGTGGTTCACGTCGTTTGTGCGAGGTCAGCAGTATCCTGGCTGATCAGGCCCGATCAGCCAAGAGCTGGTCACAGACCGGGCGGGGGAGGGGTTGAACTTCCTTCGGACGAGTAAGCGCCGACTTCACAACTCCTAAACTGCCTTCATAGTACACAATTTAGTTCCCGTTCAAATAGGCCCTCCATATCATTGATTACTCAGAATTGGACTCGACAGTATGCTGGAACCTTACTCCTTGTGATAGTTAAATGACAACAGACGATGAATGGGGTGGGTAGATATTTTTGTTAGTGGGACTGGGTTTGAGATAGACATGCCTAGTACAAGCCAGTAGATCTGCTGCAGTGTTCCTTCTTTCTTATGTTGTTATGGTGTGTTTCCCTGTGATACTCCATCACGCAGGATAGATTTCAGTTTTGAAATCTTTCAGCCTGTGCTGAGAGACTTCAGTAAGTCAATGATCAAGTTCTTGACAGTTCTATATAGAGCGAAACGTCATATCTGTGAATAAGGTTTGTTTTTTTAACTTTAGTGAAAAGTTTGCAATTATCACAAATTTTCGAAGGATACCGGTCAGTCGCTAACATTAAACTTCAAAAATTCTGTCACTATTGCAAAAGTCAGGACAGATGGAGGAAGCTGCTGGCTGGCACTAGTCTTTATGGGGGTGTGAGAGTGCCAGGTTTTACGAGGCCATAGTAAGAAAGAGGGGAAGATGGTAAGATAGAGAGAGAGAGAGAGAGAAAGAGAGAAAAAACAGGGGATGGAGCGATAGGAATACAAGTAGGTAGGTTTGTTGACGTACGTGTGTGTGTGTGTGTGTGTGTGTGTGTGTGTGTGTGTGTGTGTGTGTGTGTGTGTGTGTGTGTGTGTACTCACCTAACCTAATTGTGGTTGCAGGGGTCGAGACACGGCTCCTCGCCCCGTCTCATCACTGGTCTCTGCTAGGACCTCTCTCTCCCTGTTCCATGAGCTTAATCATACTTCGTCTTAAAACTATGTATGGCTCCTGCCTCCACTACATCACATGCCAGACTATTCCACTTCCGGACAACTCTGTGACTGAAGAAATGCTTCCTAACATCCCTTTGATTAATCTGAGTCTTCAACTTCCAATTATGACCCCTTGCTCCTATGTCCTCTCTCTGGAACATCCTTTGTCCACCTCACCTATTCCTCTCCGTATTTCGTATGTCGTTATTATGTCTCCCCTAACCCTCCTGTCCTCCAGTGTCGTAAGGCCGATTTCCTTTAACCTTTTTTCCTAGGACATTCCCCTTAGCTCTGGAACTAGCCTTGTTGCAAACCTTTGCACTTTCTCTAATTTATCGACGTGCTTGACCAGGTGTGGGTTCCAAACTGGTGCTGCATACTCCAGTATGGGCCTTACATACACGGTGTACAGTCTTGAACGATTCCTTACTGAGGCATCGGAACCCTATTCTCAGGTTTGCCAGGCGCCCCTATGCTGCAGCAGTTATCTGGTGGATGTGTGCTTCCGGAGACGTGCTCGGTATTATACTCGCTCCAAGATCTTTCTCCTTGAGTGAGGTTTGCAGTCTTTGGCCAACTAGCCTATACTCTGTCTGCAGTCTTCTTTGCCCTTCCCCGATCTTCATGACTGCATTTGGCGGGGTTAAATTCGAGAAGCCAGTTACTGGGCCACGCGTCCAGCCTGTCTAGGTCTCTTTGAAGTCCTTTCTGATTCTCATCTGATTTAATTCTCCTCATTAGCTTCACATCTGCGAACAGGGACATTTCTGAGTGTATCCCTTCCATCATGTCATTCACATATACCAAAATAGCACTGGTTCTAGGACTGACCCCTGTGGGACCCCGCTCGTCACAGGCGCCCACTGTGATACCTCATCACGTACCATGACTCGTTGCCTCCCTGTCAGGTATTCTCTGATCCATTGCAGGGCCCTTCCTGTCATACATGCCTGATCTTCTAGCTTCTGCACTAATCACTTGTGAGGAACTGTACTCGCCTAGTTGTGCTCACCTAGTTGAGGTTGCAGGGGTCGAGTCCTAACTCCTGGTCCCGCCTCTTCACTGGTTGCTAGTGTGTGTGTGTGTGTGTGTGTGTGTGTGTGTGTGTGTGTGTATGTGTGACAGCATGGGACACAACACGGGGCCAGTCATTCAGTCAGGTTCCAGAAAGTCAATATGACCTCCATGCCTCACGCTTAATCCCTGTGATGATGATCCTTACTGAGGTCTGGAGGCAAAGCTGGCAACCTCTCGAGGGGATTTAGACTTGGCAGAGAGAAATTCTTGTGTGAGTGCAGTGCGTAAAAAAAGAGAGAACACGGTTTTAAGTGCAAAGGTACGTGAGGAGCAGGAAAAGTATAAAAGAGTGAGAGAGCTTGTAAATGGAGATGGCCAGGTCAGAAAAGGGTGAACTTATAACTGCAGAAAAAGAAACCATTAGAATAACTGCAAAGTGAAACATTTTGTGAATTGTTCCAGCTATTGTTTAATGTTTTTCATTTTCTTGTGAAACTTCTTTTTTTAAAATACGTTCATTTAAAGTATGGGATTATAGACATCAGAAACCATTTGAATTATAATTTAAACTATAAAAATATGGGCGAAATTTAAAGACCACAAATAAGATTAAAATGGAAACAAAGACAGTAGTAGTAGACAGACGCACTGTTTCAGCCCTCCCCCCCTAATGAAAAGCAGGGGCGCCATTAATACACTAATAGAAAACGCTAAGTGTCGGGGGCCCAAGACTATTGAACAGCCTCCCACTAGCCATAAGAGGCATTACCAATAAACCCCTGGCTGCCTTCAAGAGGGAGCTGAACAGATACCTAGAGTCAGTACCCGATCAGCCGGGCTGTGGTTCATATGTTGGACTACGTGCGGCCAGCAGTAACAACCTGGTTGATCAGACCCTGATCCACCGGCAAGCCTGGTCAAGGACTGGGCAGCGGGGGCGTTGACTACTGGAACACCCTCAAAGTAGACTTCAGGTAGCCTAACCTTGGCTACGACATTTCGTCTTGAGCTGCACTTTATCAAGTTTATATGAACAATTTCGGTCGTGGGCGAAACATCATGGTTTCATTCAGATACAGTGACTTTTTCACTACCTGACATCTCGGGTCATCATTCATCCACTTCGGTAGCAAGCCAGGGGTCCAGACAGCCAGGATGGTAGAGAGCCAGGATGGTAGAGAGCCAGGATGGTAGAGAGCCAGGATGGTAGAGAGCCAGGATGGTAGGGAGCCAGGATGGTAGGGAGCCAGGATGGTAGGGAGCCAGGATGGTAGGGAGCCAAGATGGTAGGGAGCCAGGATGGTAGGGAGCCAGGATGGTAGGGAGCCAGGATGGTAGGAGGCCAGGATGGTAGGGGGCCAGGATGGTAGGGAGCCAGGATGGTAGGGAGCCAGGATGGTAGGGAGAGTCAGGGTGGTAGAGAGAGTCAGGGTGGTAGAGAGAGTCAGGGTGGTAGGGAGAGTCAGGGTGGTAGGGAGAGTCAGGGTGGTAGGGAGAGTCAGGGTGGTAGGGAGAGTCAGGGTGGTAGAGAGAGTCAGGGTGGTAGAGAGAGTCAGGGTGGTAGGGAGAGTCAGGGTGGTAGGGAGAGTCAGGGTGGTAGGGAGAGTCAGGGTGGTAGGGAGAGCCAGGATGGTAGGGAGAGCCAGGATGGTAGAGAGAGTCAGGGTGGTAGAGAGAGTCAGGGTGGTAGAGAGAGTCAGGGTGGTAGAGAGAGTCAGGGTGGTAGAGAGAGTCAGGGTGGTAGAGAGAGTCAGGGTGGTAGAGAGAGTCAGGGTGGTAGAGAGAGTCAGGGTGGTAGAGAGAGTCAGGGTGGTAGAGAGAGTCAGGGTGGTAGAGAGAGTCAGGGTGGTAGAGAGAGTCAGGGTGGTAGAGAGAGTCAGGGTGGTAGAGAGAGTCAGGGTGGTAGAGAGTCAGGAGGCTGAAAGACATAAGAACAATGCCTCACTCTAGATAACAATAAAAGAGCCTTCATTGTACGTTATGTACCGTTGGTATGATATTTGTTTGTATTGTGTTTATGTTCGTGGCTTTCTATTGTTTGCCTATTTAATTATTTTTGTGTGTGCATATATATATGTATATATATATATATATATATATATATATATATATATATATATATATATATATATATATATATATATATATATATATATGTATATGCATAAATCATAAGTGTGTATGTGTTTTGTATGTAGTATGTCTTACAATAAGCGGACGGAGGCTCGAATCTTTCTCATTATTTGCACTAGATAAATAACACGAATCTAGTGCTTTACGCTGATAGAGATTACGTTGCTACTGGGGTATCGTAGCCAATCACAGGGACCCACGAGATACTATTTTTCTGGCAAGCATAAGCTGTGAATGTCACTGCATTTTTTTACACAAATTTACAGACTTAGAGTTCAGAGATATTATCATTATTTTCAATTATTCTTTAAACTACATTTAAAGTAACTTTATTTTACAGAAAATGAAAAATCTTCATATTCCGCAATGTTTTCACGTTTCTTGTGAGTTTTCAAGAAATTTTGATGTTATCATTATGAGTTTAACGCTTAGTTATGATAATAATAATTGAAAACCTGTCTCAGGCCAGTTCTATCCAAGGTATACTACTTCAGTCCCATACGATAACATGCACAATACTAACACGTAGGAACTTATTGCTAGATTAGTCGAAGTGTAGCGTAGTCAACAGATGGTAAGAAGAACCAGCAAAAGGAGACTAGGTTTTATCAATTAAATAAGAAATGTGCATTAAAAGCCTATAAAAATAGGCATTTTTACTCAAAATTCCTTTTTTTATCTAAAAAATATACAGTTTGGCGGATATTTATTTGACTACGATGTTTCGCCTGCATGATTCCTTATCAAGAAATATATAAAGCCTTGTGTAGGTGAAACGTTGCACTAGTAAAGGTCTTTTATTATATTTGTCTCGTTTCCACTGATTGGTAGAGAGTGGCAGCAAGTGCAAGGAGGCTTCTCCAGACTCGCCCTGGTTTGATCCCGGGTCTTTTCTTTGTGAACCGATATCCCGCCTTTAACTATGTGGAGTATGTAAAATTTAATTTCGTTACTACTACTATATTACTACTACTACTACTATATTACTACTACTACTATATTACTACTACTACTATATTACTACTACTACTATATTACTACTACTACTATATTACTACTACTATATTACTATATTACTACTACTATATTACTACTACTATATTACTACTACTATATTACTACTACTACTATATTACTACTACTATATTACTACTATATTACTACTACTACTATATTACTACTACTACTATATTACTACTACTACTATATTACTACTACTATATTACTACTACTACTATATTACTACTACTACTATATTACTACTACTACTATATTACTACTACTACTACTACTACTACTATATTACTACTACTACTATATTACTACTACTACTATATTATTACTACTACTACTATATTACTACTACTACAATACTACTACTACATTATTACTACTACTACATTACTACTACTATATTACTACTACTACTACTACTACTACTACTACTACTACTACTACTACTACTACTACTACTACTATATTACTACTACTACTACTCTACTACTATTGCTACTACTACTACTACTATATTACTACTACTACTACTATATTACTACTACTACTACTACTATATTACTACTACTACTACTACTACTACTACTACCACTACTACTACTCTACTACTACTACTACTGCTGCTACTGTATTACTGCTACTACTCTACTACTACTAGTACTACTACTACTACTACTACTACTCTACTACTACTACTACTACTCTACTACTACTATTACTACTACTATGTTACTACTACTACTACTACTCTACTACTACTACTACTACTACTACTACTATATTACTACTACTATATTACTACTACTACTACTACTATATTACTACTACTACTACTATATTACTACTACTACTACTACTACTATATTACTACTACTATATTACTACTACTATATTACTACTACTACTACTACTATATTACTACTACTACTATATTACTACTACTACTATATTACTACTACTACTATATTACTACTACTACTATATTACTACTACTACTATATTACTACTACTACTATATTACTACTACTACTACTATATTACTACTACTACTATATTACTACTACTACTATATTACTACTACTACTACTATATTACTACTACTACTACTACTACTACTACTACTACTACTATACTACTACTACTACTACTATACTACTACTACTATACTACTACTACTATACTACTACTATTACTACTACTATACTACTACTATTACTACTATACTACTACTATACTACTACTACTACTATATTACTACTACTACTACTACTACTACTACTACTATATTACTACTACTACTACTATATTACTACTACTACTACTACTACTACTACTACTACTACTATATTACTACTACTATATTACTACTACTACTACTATATTACTACTACTACTACTACTATATTACTACTACTACTACTACTATATTACTACTACTACTACTACTACTACTATATTACTACTACTATATTACTACTACTACTACTACTACTACTATTACTACTACTACTATATTACTACTACTACTCTACTACTACTATATTACTACTACTATTACTACCACTACTCTCTATTACTACTATATACAACTACTACTACTACTATTACTACTGCTATATACTGCTACTGCTATATACTGCTACTACTACTACTATATACTACTACTATATACTACTACTACTATTACTACTACTATCTACTATATTACTACTATATTACTACTACTACTATATACTACTACTACTACTACTACTACTATTACTACTGCTATATACTGCTACTGCTATATACTGCTACTACTACTACTATATACTACTACTACTATATACTACTACTACTATATACTACTACTACTATTACTACTACTACTATATTACTACTACTACTGTATTACTACTATATTACTACTACTATATTACTACTACTATATTACTACTACTATAACTACTACTATATTACTACTACTATATTACTACTACTATATTACTACTACTATATTACTACTACTATATTACTACTACTATATTACTACTACTATATTACTACTACTATATTACTACTACTATATTACTACTACTATAACTACTACTATATTACTACTACTATATTACTACTACTATATTACTACTACTATATTACTACTACTATATTACTACTACTATATTACTACCACTATATTACTACTACTATATTACTACTACTATATTACTACTACTATATTACTACTACTATATTACTACTACTACTATATTACTACTACTATATTACTACTACTACTATATTACTACTACTACTACTATATTACTACTACTACTACTATATTACTACTACTACTACTATATTACTACTACTACTACTACTATATTACTACTACTACTACTACTATATTACTACTACTACTACTATATTACTACTACTACTACTACTACTACTACTACTATATTACTACTACTACTACTACTATATTACTACTACTACTACTACTACTATATTACTACTACTACTACTACTACTACTACTACTACTACTACTACTACTACTATATTACTACTACTACTACTACTACTACTACTACTACTACTACTACTACTATATTACTACTACTACTACTACTACTATATTACTACTACTACTACTACTACTATATTACTACTACTACTACTATATTACTACTACTACTACTATATTACTACTACTACTACTACTACTATATTACTACTACTACTATATTACTACTACTACTACTACTACTATATTACTACTACTACTACTACTACTACTACTACTACTATATACCACTCACCACCATACCACTTACCTACTACCACCACATACTACACTACACACCATAACTACCACCATACCACCACTACACTACCACTACTACTCATACCATACCACCAACTAATTACTACCATACTACCACCATAATCACCATACTACCATACCACCATATACACATACACATACCATCATACTACCATACTCACTACATACTACTACACATATACTACACTATATTACACTATTCACCATACTACTCACTACTATACTCACTACTCTATATACTACATACACACTCCATATCTCCACCATATACACTACCATATTCCCTAATCACTACTACTCACTACCACTACCACCACATACATACCACCACTATACCACTACCACTCACATACTACACTACTACACACCATACTCACCACCATACCACCACCATACCATACCACACACACTCACTATACCACATACCACACCACTATACCACTACACCACACTACCATACACTACCACTATACCACCACCCCACACTACCACCACACATACCACCAACCATACACTACTCACCAATACCTACCCAATACATATACACCACATACTACTACCACTATACTACCACTATACTACTACCACTATACTACTATCATACCATCGTGAAACTGAAGCTTGTTATTTTGTGTCACTCTATGTTTCTACTTTCTCCTCTTATCATTAGCACTTAAGATATCATGTATATCATACTCGCTCTTGATTACATTCATTTACCTTTAATTTTTATTCTGAAATATTTTTTTATTCAGACATATTTCTTCAATGTAAAGAGTTTTGTGTGAAACCTTGTAGCGGGGGAGATGATCCCAGATTCATTAGTAAATAAGATCACGAATGTTTCTCCGGAAGGTTACAAGAGTTTTTAAACTATAGTGTTAAATGTAATTCTTCTAATTAAAGAAAATGAAGGCTGCTTTCAAAGAGCTTATAAGGAAAGCCCTCAGGAACTTGAATGACTCGAGTAAATGCGTTGAAGATGGTAAATCATACGCATTTGCAACACCTGGGAATATTTATCTAAGAGACGTTTCTCCCACCAGATGGAAGTAGGTCATACCTAACTTATGGATATGACCTTGGAGTCGCACCTGCTTTGTGACTTGTTTGGAATCGTATTGTTACGATGTAGTGAGCACCTAAGTATGTATTACCAGTTTCAAATCCTTTTGCAAAGATGAAGCCTCATATGGTTAAGATTTTTTGTTACAGGGAAAATTCCTGAGCTGTGCGGACACAGGGAAAAAAAGTCACGCGGGAAACACAGAAGGAACATGACAGATACTCAGAGGGGACACAGGACGATGAAATGTGAATTGGAGCTAAAAACCCAACACGAGGTTAGTGAGGTGAACACTTCAAAACAGGAAGTAGCGTAGAAATGTTGATATGATTCTAACCACTATGTGATAGGCAGCAAACTGAATCATTAATGATTAAGACTTGGGTCCCAGTCTTTACAAACACAGGTAAGTAAACACACAATTCTCTCTCTCTCTCTCTCTCTCTCTCTCTCTCTCTCTCTCTCTCTCTCTCTTGGGATAACAACAGGTGATTCATGCTCTCTCCAATCTTGCTCATCCTCCCATTCCCCTTACTCTAACCCCTCTTCCCTCTTTCTCTTCTCCCTCTTTCCATTGAGCTGAGAGGAGACATTCGACTCATGCCTGTTATTGATGCCAGAGACTTGCATAATGATGTCCCACCTGGGTATTGACGTCAAGGAGATGGTTGGAGAAAGAGAATCAAGTTTGAGTTGAGGGAGCTGTAGTGAAGGAGTTTGGGAATTGTGTATAGAGTGGGAATAGAGAAGAGAATGGGAGTAGGGTGAGAGAGGAAGACGTGATAAGTAAACTCCACAAAAGGAAGGCTTTACAGCCATACCCAGCTTGAGGAACTTCTCTAGTGTCGAAGAGTATTGGAGATAACGAATGTGTAAATGAGAAGGGAAAATAAAAATTGGGAAAATAATGATATGAGAAATGTGGAGAATGGAAAAGTCAACTGGTGAAGAGAAAAGCCGAATAAACTAGGAATATCAGGCGGAAATGCAATTTTGCATGGATGTATGTATACACAGATAAACCCGATGCTTAGCTGATTTAAAGGTTCCCGAAGCTAAGCTGATCTGGGTTAGTCATCATGACTACCTCCCTGTGGATACTTATGAAATCCGCTTTGGCATCGAGGCTACAAAGAGAGTTATCTACGGTAGTGGACCTACATTCTCCATCTTTATCAGGGCAATAACGGATGCACCGAGGATGGGCAGTTTATTCCGCAGGAAATCAGCCCAGTTGTTGACGAGCCTCGTGATCTCGTATCGGAGGTTCTCTGCCATCTTCGCGAGAACTGACTTAGCCTTCTCATACAAATTGACGCTCATTTTGCGCTATTAATTGTCGGTAATCTCATTTTTTATATACTTCTCAGGTTTCTTTTCGTTGTACCTTTTTTAATTAGTGTTTTTTTTAATGTTAGGATCTAGTTCCAGGGTGGCCTACAGCAGAGCCGATGGGAACGAGAAAAATTGCTCTGTAAACAAATGATTCTTACATATGCAGTGGATCTGCATTGGGGACGGATTGAAGTTTTAAGAAACGCTGGTGTTCCTGGCTTTTTCTTGCACGGAGCTTATCTCTGCGCTAGAGAAGTGTTGACATCACCCGAGAGTAATTTTATCTTCATGGGTAATGATTCTGATCTCTACAACTGCTCTGCCTTCAGTATTTTTTCCTCATCTGAGCTCTGATTTGATCACTCGGTAGAGCCCTTGTTGAACCCAAATTTCTTTTGTATTGATGGGAACATCGACTTAAAAAAAAAAGAAAAGTAATGGCATCACTTGCTTCCTAGTTGTCTTTCCAAAATGCTCCTTGATATTACTACTACTACTACTACTACTACTACTACTACTACTACTACTACTACTACTACTACTACTACTACTACTACTACAGTACACTGATGTACTTCAACATTCTCTCATGAGGCCAAAAACTGTCCGAGAGTATATAAAATTCTCGTAAGTAAAACTTCAGCCCAACATTGCATTTTTACTGACTTGTACAGCTCTGGAATCTCATTTTCCAACAATTTAAAGCAATGTATCGACCATTTCCCCTCGTTTGTGAAGGAATGAAGAGTCAACAAAATTTTCGAAAGGAGGGGAATCCATTAAGATCAAATCATTTATCCATTAAAGGGGTTTAAGAACGCAAACCTTGATAAAACTGACGATTTGAAGGCATTTAAATCTATTTTATTTTAATGAAAGCACAACAGATTCCAAGACAGACTGTTTAGCATAAGAATGTGTAAGTTTTTCTTTTCTTTCTCCCCTAACTCCATCCACTATTTCTCTCTCTCTCTCTCACTCTCTGCATCCAACTCCATCCATCTATTTAAAACTTCATCTCCTTTCTCTTCCTTTAGCTTTTCTTCTCGTGTGTGTGCTTGGAAGGTGGACAGAATGCAGCGAGGGTAGAGGTAGGGTCGAGGAGACGGCCAGAGAACGTTCACATGCAAATCACCAAAAGCTCTGAAAAATCATTAAACTTGGCTCATCTCCAGGAGAAATAAAACTCTATCAGAGTGAGCTCCTAGCCTGTCCCACCAGGGATACCACCGTCGGCCCTGGACCTCTTGGTCTGTCCCACCAGGGATACCACCGTCGGCCCTGGGCCTCTTGGTCTGTCCCACCAGGGATACCACCGTCGGCCCTGGGCCTCTTGGTCTGTCCCACCAGGGATACCACCGTCGGCCCTGGGCCTCTTGGCCTGTCCCACCAGGGATACCACCGTCGGCCCTGGGCCTCTTGGCCTGTCCCACCAGGGATACCGCCGTTGGCCCTGGGTCTCCTGGCCTGCCCCTTCAGGAATCCGGGGATACCGCCGTTGGCGCCTGGATCCTCTTCAGGGAGGGTAGGGAGGAAGGAAGGGAATGACCTTAGATTATTGTATCTTCTGCTCCCCATACTACAAAATGGATGTAAATGCTTTCAAGAACATACAGAGAATGACAAAAACCGTATGTATATGGATTTTTTTTATCATATGAAGACAGACTGAGTGCCCTGAAGGGTGGGAAATTGGAAACAAGTTTGGTATAGGGAAGTGGTGGAGCATAAGGAAACAGATATGGGATACAGGGAAAGAAAGAGGTACGGTAAGCAGAAAGAGGAGGGATATAGAAGTGGAAAGAGGTGGAATACAAAGAAAGGAAGAGGTGGGGTATGGAAAAGGGTTGAAGCGGGATATATCAAGGGAAGTGGAGAAGTATAATGAGAGAAGAAATGACATATTGTGATGGGAAATGAGAGAAAGTGAAGTAGTGAAATACAACGGAGTTAGTGGGTTCCTTTCATGCATGAACGTATTAAGTTGTACTTTTTTTTTTTGGCACAGTACTGAGTATATCTTCCAAGCGAAAGTGCCTTCATCTTGACGGGCACTTCATTCAAGCAACTGCCTGTAGCTACCCTCCCCAATACCCACCGCTCTACGTGCCCTGGCAGTTTAACACTTCCCTGCATATGTTCCAGTGAATATAATTTGATGCTCAAGTTGTACTAATTATCTGTCATCTCATTTTTTTTATATACTTCTCAGGTTTCTTTTCATTGTACCTCTTTTAATTAGTGTTTTTTTTATTTCATGTCTTAATATTGTTTTCTCTTTCAGTTTGTGTTATTTCCTCCACCCTCTCCTGCATCTTTTCCTTTTCTTATTTGTTTCGTTTCAGTGTTTATCCCATGTCTCTTTGTTATGATTTTCGTTATCGACCCTCTAGTGTGTGTCTCTCTCTCTCTCTCTCTCTCTCTCTCTCTCTCTCTCTCTCTCTCTCTCTCTCTCTCTCTCTCTCTCTCTCTCTCTCTCTCTCTCTCTCTCTCTCTCTCTCTCTCTCTCTCTCTCTCTCTCTCTCTCTCTCTGTTACACAGGGTTTGACAAGGTTAGGATCCCTAACTTTATTGACAAGCTAAGAGCTGTTACCTACATCAGCTCATTTGAAAGTAATTTTATTGTTATGAGACATACATGTAGGGAACAGGATGAAGTTGGAGCCATCTGTGGGCCAGCATTTTCATTTGATCAACTGACTATCTCGCTGATCCAGACTCGAGTCATCCTGGAGATAAATGATCTCGGATGAAGTGATGTTCTGGAGAAGGGTACAGCCAGAGTGAAGTTGCTGCTTTCTGCCCGTTTTGTGGTATAGAAGCTTGCTTCTCGCTGTCCTCGAAGTGGATCCAAGTGTGGTACTTTGACAATATTGGCCTTGTACATAACAATAAGCCCACCCACATCCCTCCTATGTTGAAAGCTTTGTTGAAATGACAGATCTATCCAGGATGGGTCCAGGCGAGAGATGAGACGTCTTGCTCTGTAGTCTACTCTGTCAAACAGTCGCAGATGAGAAAGGGGGGGGGGGTGGAGCAGGCAAACCAAGAAAGTGGAGCATACTCAAGGTGTGAGCGTACTTATGTCTCGTACAAAATCTTGTAACCCCTGCTGTCAAGCAGATGCGAGGTGCGTCGAAGTGCTGTAATCTTCCTGGCTACCTAGTTTGCAAGATGTACAACGTGGTTCTTCATGGTCAGTTTGGAGTCAAATTTTTCCCCAAGGATATCAACTTCTTCCCCAGGTACCACTCTCCCACTCGTACTTACTGCTGCACCGGCATTACTATCATGGTGCCTAGAGACCATCATCATTCGTGTTTTCTCTGGTGCAAATGTTACCATCGGTTTCCCCAAGCTGATATAGCTCTTAGCTGGTGATTGACGTAGCTTAGAGCAGCTAGCATTTCTTCTCTTTGATAAGTAAATGTCAGAGTACGGTCGTCTGCATATGCATGGGATTCTGGGATGAAGTAGATATTCCATAACAATGGTCCCAGCACACTTCCTTGAGGAACACTTGCCCCAATACTAAGTCTTGTTGGTTCTATTCCGTTGAGAACTACCCTTAGAGATCTGCCATGAAGGTAATCACTAAGGAGATGTAGCGTAGAGCCTGAAATTTCCAGTGCTTGCAGTTTTGCCAAGAGGCCCTGGTGCCACACTCGGTCGACAGCACCAGCAATGTCCAGTGCTACCACACAGCTGACTTTGGATTCATCCAGTGACTGGTGCCATTTAGTGGTGAGGTTTAACAACAGATCAACAGCAGAGTAACCTTTCCTGAAGCCATATTGACGATCACAAAGTAGTGAATGCTAGTCAAAAAACTGTCATTTGTCTTGAGATTATTGTCTCAAGGATCTTGCCAGTGATTGACAGGAGTGACACTGGTCTATAAATGCTGATTTCTGGTCTGCTCTTCTTTTTGTGAGCAAAGACCACATTTGTCTCTTTCCATAGAGAAGTCCATTTACACTGTACTAGGCAGTGCTGTAAGATGCGAATTAGAGGTGCTGCTAGCTGGTCTGTACATCTCAGCAATCTTGGGCTCAACTTGTCTGGGCCCACAGCGTTTTCTTTGTCAAGCGATTAGAGAAGGAAATGCTCCTCCTCCTGCCTTATTGTCACCACTGACAGTTTTGACACAGTTATTGCAGCTAGCCAAGGAGAGTCCCTTGCTGGATCTCTCTCAGCTTCCGGAACTTTCTCCAGTCACCAGTACAAAGCTGTTTCATAAGATAGAAAAAGGCAGAAATTAGCAACATTAATAGTGAAGTTCCTGGACCTTTATGGGTGAAACAGTAGGAGGAAAAAACTGGGAATCCCAAAGATAAACGTAAAATAAATGGGAGCTAAAGAGGAGGAGGACGTATTTTCCTCTTCCCCCCCCCCCGTCCCCCACTCTTTTTCTTCTGTATCTGGGATAAGCCATTCTGAGAGACGACTCAAGTGGCAGCAACTCCAGCTTTGCTAGAGCGAAAGTTTTGAAGCTTTCTTAGCTGATGAACCTTTAACTTGACGACATCCACATTGCCTTACTGTACTCTACCAGCTCAGGCTGGCACATTTCAACAATTATGTGTCTGACCCATATTATAACACTATTTTACTATCCTACAAAATACTGTAGCAACACACTGCTGATGTATCCATTTTTGCCAAAATCTCTGGTGTAGTGTAGCGCCTCATCACCACTGGTGTAGTGTAGCGCCTCATCACCACTGGTGTAGTGTAGCGCCTCATCACCACTGGTGTAGTGTAGCGCCTCGTCACCACTGGTGTAGTGTAGCGCCTCGTCACCACTGGTGTAGTGTAGGGCCTCATCACCACTGGTGTAGTGTAGCGCCTCGTCACCACTGGTGTAGTGTAGCGCCTCGTCACCACTGGTGTAGTGTAGCGCCTCGTCACCACTGGTGTAGTGTAGCGCCTCGTCACCACTGGTGTAGTGTAGCGCCTCGTCACCACTGGTGTAGTGTAGCGCCTCGTCACCACTGGTGTAGTGTTGCGCCTCGTCACCACTGGTGTAGTGTAGCGCCTCGTCACCACTGGTGTAGTGTAGCGCCTCGTCACCACTGGTGTAGTGTAGCGCCTCGTCACCACTGGTGTAGTGTAGCGCCTCGTCACCACTGGTGTAGTGTAGCGCCTCGTCACCACTGGTGTAGTGTAGCGCCTCGTCACCACTGGTGTAGTGTAGCGCCTCGTCACCACTGGTGTAGTGTAGCGCCTCGTCACCACTGGTGTAGTGTAGCGCCTCGTCACCACTGGTGTAGTGTAGCGCCTCGTCACCACTGGTGTAGTGTAGCGCCTCGTCACCACTGGTGTAGTGTAGCGCCTCATCACTACTTTATGCGCTACTTCTTAAGGAGTTTGGTGCTTCACGGAGGTACGTAATAAGAAATAGTGTGGGTTGTGTTGTGTGAGGCCTCGAATGAACATTACTGCATCTCCAATACTTTGTTTAGTGATTAGTGCGGAGGCTGGAGTCTGGCTGCATTTTTGGGCTACTTTTCTCTCTCTCTCTCTCTCTCTCTCTCTCTCTCTCTCTCTCTCCAACCTTTTTTTCCCCTTTCCATCCCTAGTAACAGCTCTTCTTTCTTCGCCTTTCTATTCTTACACGTCTCCGTGTTTTCTCTTTCTCTTTCCCCTTCAGCTCGTGTTTCTTCTTTATTCCTATTTCAGTTTATCCTTGGTTCTCCTTACGCTAAAAATATATAATTAGTAATTTCTTTTTAAATCCACTATTCCTCATTTCACCTAATTAGTTTTCTCTCTCTCTCTCTCTCTCTCTCTCTCTCTCTCTCTCTCTCTCTCTCTCTCTCTCTCATTTTTTTTTATTTAAGTTGACTTCCATTATCTCCTACAAAGCTTTCACCATTTCGAAACTCATTCCAACTCATTTTTTATTCCTGTTTCTCCATTCCTCAGTTCCTCCTCTTTTACATATTTTTAAATTTGTTTTTTTATACTCTCTTAACTGACCACTTCTCACTAGCTGCATTCTTTCCTCCCTCCCTCCCTCCCTCCATCCCTCCGGTTCTTCTTACATCAGCCTCCTCTCTCTCTCTCTCTCTCTCTCTCTCTCTCTCTCTCTCTCTCTCTCTCTCTCTCTCTCTCTCTCTCTCTCTCTCTCTTTCTCTTTCCTTCCATAAAATATTTGCTTCGCTATCCTCTCATCGCCCGTTAACTCCTACTTCATTTATTTTCGCCTCCTCTTTCAGCCATCTATCCTAATCCTCTGCCAAGTCTCTTCCGTCCTTCCTTCTCTGTCCATCTTTTCTTATCCCTCGTCCATCCTTCTCTTTCACCCATCATTCTCTTCCATTTTACTTTTTTTTCAGTATATTCATTACAATTTATTTCTTCCGTCCATTCTTCTTTCTCTTCCGTCATTGCTTCCATTCCTGTCTTTCATTCTCTCCCTCTTCCCTCGGAATTATCAGACTGTTGCTCCTCCATACAGGTTTAGCGCTTGATATAAATATAATATACAAAATCAAATAACCTGCCAAAACTATTTTATATGTTTTTTTTTATCTGTTTTCGTATTGAACATCATTAATATTATGGCTGTCTGCTGAAGAGGACCTCAGCTTTGGGTTGAAATATACAGATTGCCCTTCATCGTCGGATTTTCTCCTGTGGAATTTACTCTCTTCCTAAGCAGTGTTTATTATTGCTGTATTGGAGAAGAGGCTACATAGTAGGCCAGTAGGCATGTTGTAGTGCTCCTTCCCTGTTTTCATATGTCAACATGGGCACCGCCTCAAGGACGCCATCTCCAAACTCTGCATCTTACTTCTTTCTCGGGTGTAAAAGGCTTCTTGTCATGCTTTATTTAAACCTTGATCAATTAGACACTTTTGCAACACTTTGGTATCTTTATTGTGGAAACGTTACGTCACACAGTGGCTTCATCAGTCCAATATAAAAAAGGGTGTTTCAAGATCAGAAAGAGTTTGATATAATCAGTCCCTCAGCCTGGAGTAGATGTAATCAGTCCATCAGTCCTGAAAAGAATACAGCATATACGCGCAGAAGTAGCTAATATTCTGTAGATAGGTGAGGTGAAGCAATCGTAGGCGGCGTCTCCTTGGACAAATCCATACGTGGAAGTAGGTCATGCGTATAAGTTAGGCAAAGCCTCGCGTTAGCCGGGTGGTGTATATCGTTTTCATCAGGATGCAACCCATATCAGTCGACTAGCACCCAGGTACCTACTTTACTGATAGGTGAAAAGGGATAGCAGGTGTCTTAAGGAAACACGTCCTAATGTTTTTATCCGTACCGGGTATCGAACCACGGACACTGTGTGAAGCGAGAGCGTTGCCCACCAGACCACGGGAGATATTCGTTGGAGAAGTGATCTCCAGACGTCTGTGACTACAGGCAAGTGTATAGCCATTCAACTAGGTTGAACACGGATGGTCGAGCCTTCACCACGCTTTGCGCTGAATGTTCCACATGGGTTTAGCGCTTAACATGAATTTAAATAATAACTAAGAGTTACTCCCCCAGTCTGGCTTGATTAATTGTCCTGATACCAAGATTGTATTTCATGATATAAAATAGAGAAGAAACCGTTACTTGTCGTAGTCATTAATGGAAGACGAGTAAATTGAAATTTACTAAGATTGGGAAAGAGGGACCAAAAAAAGAATAGAAGAAGGGCGAAATGGAGGAATAATAGGGGGAAAGGAAAGGACTGAATAGGGTGGAGTAGTAAGGGATTGAGAGAGGGAGGGAGGGAGAGATGATGGTGGAAAGGGATGCTAAACAGCAGTGTGAGACGAGGTCGAGGGAGCAGCTATAGTGTGAGAGCCTGAAGGAAAGTGTGGGTGAAGGTGGATCACAGCTGGAGGAAGCTACGAGATAATTACTCAGATATTGGAAGTGTGTGTGTGTGTGTGTCTCACGAAATCGTAATGACACGATTGAAACACACCATACCACGGGCGGGATTTGAATCCGCGGTCAGAGAGTCTGGAGTTTTGAGACTCTCTGACCGCGGATTCAAATCCCGCCCGTGGTATGGTTTGTGTGTGTGTGTGTGTGTGTGTGTGTGTGTGTGTGTGTGTGTGTGTGTGTGTGTGTGTGTGTGTGTGTGTGTGCGCGTGCGCGCGTGTGTGCGTGTGTGTGTGTGTGTGTGTGTGTGTGTGTGTGTGTGTGTGTGTGTGTGTGTGTGTGTGTGTGTGTGTGTGTGTGTGTGTGCGCGTGTGTGCGCGTGTGTGCGCGTGTGTGCGCGTGTGCGCGCGTGTGCGCGCGTGTGCGCGTGCGTGCGCGCGCGTGTGTGTGTACGTACATGTATGTACGTACGTCAGGTCTCACTTCCTGACTCTGCTTCTCAACTTGCCTCTTACTGAGTTTTCTTCCTCTTAGCCTCACGGACACTGTCATACCTTAGTTTAGAAAAACAAGTAAGCAACAAGACTAGGACATATTTTAGGTCCTAGGACCTAGTGTTTACTTACATGTTTTTCTAAACCAGCTTGTCGGTATCCATCACCAAGGTTTATGCCACACTGCCATACCTTCTCTTAAAACTATGCATGGGGCGTGTCTACACGATCTTCAGCCTAACTCGCCTCAGACACTAACTAAACATTTTTTCTCCTTTACAGGAGCGATGTTCAGCAGTGACTCGCGAGAGTACCAAGGAGCCTTCTTGCACGCTATTAATCAGTATAATCAGAACACCACCGGCCGAAGGCTTCATGCTTACGTGGACCTCATCAGTACGGCGGACGCCTATAAGATCTCCAGACTCAGTGAGTACCTGTTAGACTCTCCGTTATTTATATTATGTATATAACACAATTGGTCAGCATTTGGGAATCTTTATTATGGAATAAAGATTGACAGATGTTGCCCAAGTATCTAGTGAATAAATTTAGATTTAGAAAGGATATAGGAAAGTACTGGTTTGGAAATAAAGTAGTCGTTGAGTGGAACAGCTTACCTAGAAGTGTTATTGAAGCTAAAACCTTGGGTAGCTTCAAATTTAGATTAGATAAATATATGAGTGACAGGGGGTTAGATCTGAGTGGGTTTTGCATTCAAGTTAACGGGGTTATCAAAGCTTTTTCCTTGGGTAGCATTGAAAAGAGGTTGGGTAACATTTTTGTTAATGGGTTCGGGTTTGAGGAGAACCTGTCTAGTATAGGCCGATAGGCCTGCAGCAATGTTCCTCTGTTCTTATGTTTTAAAAACATTTTCATCCATCCATCCCCAGAAACCTTAAAATACTTCCATCCTTCAAATATAAACTCGTCCCAAATAAAGAATGTTTTTCACCCCATTAAAACAAGTCGCTCGCCACAAAAAAAAAAAAAAAAAAAAAAAAAAAAAAAATTACCCATCTCCCAAAAAATAGAAGTTACATCCCCAGTAAAAAAAAAAATAAAAAGTCCCCATCCAATAGAGAAAAGTTTCCTACCAACAAAAGACAAATATAAACACCACATTGATTCAACAAAAGCTTATGAAAACGCCGCATTTTCACGCTCATAAATTATGGAACATTCTTCTGAAATGAAGTAATCAAACTTTTTTTTAACAAATTATTAGAAGGACTGAGAGTGTGAAACAGCTGGAGAGAAATATTATCAAATGCTGACGCGAATAATCCACACACATGCAGTGCAATGAAGTTCTTTGACAACGTTTCGCTCACACAGTGGGCTTCTTAATGTCACCAGTGGGAATGTAAACACGTAAGAAGTATAATGTGATCCTTTATTGACTTGATCAAGCCTACACTGTGGGCGAAACATTGTCAGTAAAGGATCACATTATACTGCTTATGAGTTTACATTTCCATTGTGCCGGTATTTTATACCATTTGTTTCCAATGTAGCCAATAATGCCCACTTTGTGGGCGACACATTGTCAATAAAGGTTCTCATTTGTAGATGAATGGTTCAGAGAACCGACATGTTGATAAATTAGACACATGTGCAACTCTTGGGTATCTTTATTGAGGAAACGTTTCGCCACACAGTGGCTTCATGAGTCCATACAAAGGAGAATCTTCAAGAACAGGAGTAGAATGAGGCAATCAGTCCCTCAACCTTGAGTCGATGTGGTCAGTCCATCAATCTTGAATAGAATCCAAGATTGATGGACTGACCACATCGGCTCAAGGTTGAGGGACTGATTACCTCATTCTACTCCTGTTCTTGATTCTCCTTTGTATGGACTGATGAAGCCACTGTGTGGCGAAACGTTTCCTCAATAAAGATACCCAAGAGTTGCACATGTGTCTAATTTATCAAAGGTTCTCATTACATTGTATTTGAGCTTTTATCCGTGAGAAACAGCTGTCAAAATCAAGCTGGATATTAAACTGAAAAGGGTATAAAGTACCGACAACTTGAAGATTAAGACACATGTGCAACAGTTGGGTATCTTTACAGATGAAACATCGATTACACTGTAGGCTTCTTCAGTCCAATACAGAATAGTAATGAAATATGTGTGTAATGAGTCCAACCGTGGAGGAGAAAGTATTTGAAGTGGTCAGTCCCTCACTCTGGGTATTGGAAATATAAACACACATGCAGTATAATGTGATCCTTTATTGACAACGTTTTGCCCACACAGTGGGCTTTTTCAAGTCACAAACAGATCTACCTGGGGTGGAAGGTACGCGAGTATTTATAGTCAGGTTCAGAATGTTGAGGTCAGGTGGAGAATGCTGCATCTGATGATGTACCGAGTGGGGTTATAGAGTCTAAAATCTTGGGTAGCTTGGAAGGGAGATTGGATAAGATTTTAGACTCTATAACCCCACTCGGTACATCATCAGATGCAGCATTCTCCATCTGACCTCAACATTCTGAACCTGACTATAAATACTCGCGTACCTTCCACCCCAGGTAGATCCGTTTCTGAAAGTAAAGACACATGTGCAACATCTGGAAATCTTAAACGTAGACGTTTCGCCATCCAGTGGCTTTATCAATACAAATTCTAGGACATAATTGGAAGACTGTAGAAATATATGCAAAAGATGAGGTAATCAGTCCCTCACCCTTGGAGTTAGTGTTCACAGCATCGTGGTGGAGGAGAATCTGGAGCAAAGGCAAGAAGACTGACGGTTATATAGGCGTCAGTGGATAAGGACATGCAGCAGACGAGGGCATAGTCACTGGTAGGCGGGATTCCCCAGTGGAAGTATTGATAAAGCCACTGGATGGCGAAACGTCTTCGTTAAAGATTTCCAGATGTTGCACATGTGTCTTTACTTTCATAGTGTCGGTATTTTATACCTTTCTTGCACAACAGATCCGTTTGTGACTTGAAAAAGCCCACTGTGTGGGCGAAACGTTGTCAATAAAGGATCACATTATACTGCATGTGTTTATATTTCCATTGTGTCGGTATTTTATACCATTTATTTCCACTCTGGATATTGTTGCACTCGTGGGGAAACATGAAACCCGTAAGGCTTGTGCAGCTTACTGGGAAATGGGTGGCGATCAGGTTCGATCTGAGGAACTGGAGTGTAACTTCAGTTCCTTGGATCAGGAGACCTTTAAAGAAACAACAAGAAAACAAAAATATAGTTGAAATGGAAAGAAAATGTATTCGGAATATAGCATCAAATAAATTCGAATAAGTTATTTTATTATGAGGCTTAGGCCTACCTACCTGAAGGGAATTCCGGGGATCAACGTCCCCCCGGCCCGGTCCACGACCAGGCCTTCCGGTGGATCAGGGCCTGATCAACGAGGCTGTTACTGCTGGCCGCACGTAATCCAACGTACGAACCACAGCCCGGCTGATCCGGCACCGTCTTTAGGTATCTGTCCAGCTCCCTCTTGAAGACAACCAGGGGTCTTCCCGTAATGCCCCTTATTGCTGGTGGGAGGCTGTTGAACAGTCTTGGGCCCCGGACACTTATTGTGTTGTCTCTTAGTGTACCAGTGACGCCCCTACTTTTCACTGGGGGTATGTTGCATCGCCTGCCAAGTCTTTTGCTTTCTTATGGAGTGATTGCTGTGTGCATATTAGGGACCAGTCCCTCCAGAGTCTTCCAAGTGTAGATTATGATATCTCTCTCTCGCCTGCGCTCTAGTGAGTACAAGTCAAGTGCTTCCAGGCGCTCCCAGTAATTAAGGTGTTTGATGGAACTTATACGTGCAGTAAAAGTTCTCTGTACATTCTCTAGTTCTGCAATTTCACCTGCCTTGAATGGGGATGTTAATGTACAGCAGTATACCAGCCTAGAAAGAATAAGTGATTTAAAAAGGATCATCATTGGATTAGCATCTCTTGTCTTGAATGTTCTCATAATCCATCCTATCAGTTTCCTAGCAGATGTGATAGTGGCATTGTTGTGATCCTTGAAGGTGAGATCCTTTGACATTACCACTCCCAGGTCTCTCACATTACTTTTCCTCTCTATTGTGTGATTGGAGTTTGTAGTATACTCAGTTCTAGTTATTATTTCCTCCAGTTTTCCATAACGGAGTAGTTGGAATTTGTCTTCATTGAACATCATATTGTTCTCTGTTGCCCATTGGAAAATTTGGTTTATATCTTCTTGGAGGTTAACAGTGTCCTCAATGGATGACACTCTCATGCAGATCCTAGTATCGTCTGCAAAAGATGATACAGCGCTGTGGTTTACATCTCTGTCTATGTCTGATATGAGAATAAGGAACAGGATAGGTGCGAGTACTGTGCCTTGTGGGGACAGAGCTCTTCACTATGGCAGCATCTGATTTAAATCTGTTTACGACTACTCTTTGTGTGCGATTGGTTAGAAAGTTGAAGATCCATCTGCCTACTTTGCCGGTTATCACTTTAGCACGCATTTTGTGTGCTATTACACCATGGTCGCACTTGTCAAAGGCTTTTGCAAAGTCTGTGTATACTACATCCGCATTCTGTTTGTTTTCCAGCGCATCTAGGACCATATCATAGTGGTCAAGCAGTTGCAAAAGGCAGGAGCGACCTGCTCTGAAACCATGTTGCCCTGGGTTGTGCAATTTTTGGGAGTCTAGGTGGTTTGCTATCCTGCTTCTTAGAACTCTTTCAAAGATTTTTATGTTGGACGTTAAAGCTATTGGTCTATAGTTCTTAGCTACTGCTTTGCTGCCACCTTTATGGAGTGGGGCTATATCTGTTGTTTTTAGTGACTGGAATCTCGCCTGTGTCTAAGCTCTTTCTCCATAGCATACTTAGGGCCCGTGAGAGGGGCTTCTTGCAGTTTTTAATGAACACCGAGTTCCACAAGTCTGGGCCTGGGGCTGAGTGCATGAGCATGTCGTCGATGGCTTTCTCAAAGTCAAGTGGAGTTAGTTATGTCATTAATCTGGCCTACATTGGCAGGGTTTTGAGGCTCATTCATGAAAAAAATTGTTTGGATCATCTATCTTTAAACTGGTTAGTGGCTCACTGAACACTGAGTCATACTGCAATTTCAGTATCTCGCTCATTTCTTTGTTGTCGTCAGTGTAGGATCCATCTCGTCTGAGCAGGGACCCTATACTAGAAGTGGTTTTTGACTTGTTTTTGGCATATGAAAAGAAATATTTCGAAATTCTTTCAATTTCATTAATCGCTTTTAGCTCCTCTTGTCTCTCCTGGATCCTATACGAGTCCTTTAACTTCAGCTCAATATTTTCCACTTCCCTGGTTAGCACTACCTTCCGTGTATCAGATAATCTGGCATTCTTGAGGAGTTCAATGATTCTTCGTCTTCTCGTGTAGAGGGAGCGTCTCTCTCCAGTTTACTTCTTCTTTTGTCTTATAGGAATATACCTTGAACATACTTCATCTACCAGGAGGGTGATCTTTTCGAGGCATTGGTTCGGGTCCATGTAATTTAAGATATCCTCCCAGCATGTTTCATTTAGGGCATAGTTTACCTGATCCCAGATGATGTTCTTGTTGTTGAATTTGGTAAAGGTACCCTCATAACTTAGGCCTCTCTTTACCGTGGCGATCTACGGCACTAACGAGTTTAGCGCTTCTCCGTAATAATAAAAACAAATTTAACGTTTATTATTAATATTATTATTATTATTATTATTATTATTATTATTATTATTATTATTGTTATTATTATTGTTATTATTATGCAAACAAAAATAGGGAATGCTTGTACAATTCCTCATAAATCGTGCAAATTATTTTTGGCATTTTATTTTTTCGTTGTGGAAACTGAAATGCTTGTACCGCAGATTATAAAGTCTGACGCTGTTGTACAGCAGCTGCTGTGAGAAGCGCAGTTCTTGTGCTGTTGATGTACTGTTTGTGCTGTGACAGCTCGATTTTGTGCTGTCTTTGAGAGAGAACTAATTTTCGTGCTTTAAGTTCTCTAAATTAGGCATACGTGTGTGTGTGTGTGTGTGTGTGTGTGTGTGTGTGTGTGTGTGTGTGTGTGTGTGTGTGTGTGTTACCTAATTGTGGCTTCTGGGGTCGATTCTTAGCTCCTGGCCGTGAGTCATAGCTCTTGTGTGTCGCTGGTGATAGTGACAAGGTGTTGGTGAATCAACTTGGTACTTCTGACAGGTGGTGAAAAAAAGATACTTGACTAGAGTGAAGTCCAGCATCGGGCTTTTTCAAGTACAATAAATCCTCTATTACGGCTCTTCAATAATGTGATTTTTTTTGTGTGAATGCTACGGAAAAAATTTCAACCGATTTTATTTACTGTGTAGTATGAAGGCCATTCCACATGCTGTCTAATATTGGATGTGGTCTTTCTATTGCACTTTTCCCCTAAACATCGGACTATGTAGAGGAGTTTTATAAGTAATCTTATTGTACGTGTATTATTGTTGGTAGAATTACCGACAATATATGAAGTAAAAGGACACAAGTGCAACTAATGTGGCATTGTGGCAACGTTTCTCTCTCCAGGAGCTTTGTCAAGCCGGCTTGACAAAGCTCCTGGAGAGCGAAACGTTGCCACAGTAAAATGTTACATTAGTTACACTTGTGTCTTTTTATTTTTCATATTGTACATGTTCTTGAAAAAAATGAAACGTTGAACAATTAAGGGTTTTCATAAGAATATCAGAAAGGAGGAATACTGCAGAAGGCCTACTGGCCCAAACAAAGTCCTTCTCAACCCCAAAAATATTATGTTCTTAATGTTCCTATAAGAATGGAGGAACACTGCAGAAGGTCTACTGGCCCATACAAAAGGCAAAAATAACCAATTAATTTAAAGTGCTACCCAAGGAATAATTTTATTTGTAGTGTCAGGAATTATTGTCGTTTCTTATACATCAATTTTACAAGCTAAGAGATGTTATTGGTGCCCCGTGGCCTGGTGGCTAAAGCTCTCGCTTCACACGGCGAGTGTCTGGGTTCGATTCTTGAAGAGGGTAGAAACATTGGGCGTGTTTCTTTACACTGGTTGTCTATGTTCCCCATAAGTAAAATGGGTACCTGGGTGTTAGGGAACTGGTGTGGGTCGCATCCTGGGACAAAACTGACCTAATTTGCCCGAAATGCTCAGCATAACAAGCTATTTTCTATATAGTAGTATGTCATTGATGTCAGCTATGGTCTGTATACCTTGTACATGTAGAAATATATTATTATTATTATTATTATTATTATTATTATTATTATTATTATTATTCTACAGTAGCTCATTTCAACTCCTCAGCCCTGTCTGAGGTATACTACCACCCTCCAGGATGCGACCCACACCAGTCGACTAACACCCGGGTACCTACTTGCTGCTTGGTGAACAGGCACAGCAGGTGTAAGGAAACACGCCCAATGTTTCCACCCGTACCGGAGATCGAACCGCTAGCACTCAGTGTGTAATAGCTACGTCCCTTTTTCTATGTTTTGAGACGAATGTTTACGTCTGGTGGACTTTGTCCTCGCAAAGTCACTTTACTCTGCTTGCTCATTGTGCAATTACAACTTCTTCTTCCTCGGATTAAACCTGATTGCCTACCATTCTCCAGGCGCCGTGTGATCCTTATGGGCTTAGTGCTTCCCAAGAAAAATATTAATATTCTGGCTGCTTACAAATAGTTTTTGCAACTGATATATTGCTGGTCCAAAGTGCTTCCCAAGAAAAATATTAATATTCTGGCTGCTTGCAAATAGTTTTTGCAACTGATATATTGCTGGTCCAAATAATAATACTGGTCCAGTTAAACGGAAGTTACTGCTGGTCCATCATTATGGGAGGTGTTTTCGGTTTATTCATTTGGGGCTAATGGTTCGGTTACTCAGGACGTACTACTGGTCCAGTTACACGGTGGGGGCGGGGAGATTTATTACTGGACGGGTTACACAGTGAGTGTATTGGTGGACCGGTTACACTTAGGGGGGACTACTGGACTGGTTACACCAGGGAGAGGGTGCTACTGGACCGGTTTCACAGCGAAGGGGGGAGGTACTACTTGACCGCTTACACAGTGGAGGGGGGAGGTACTACTGGACCGGTTACACAGCCGATTTCCTTGGCTGCCTCAACACTGGAGTTCGTTTAATACCCATTTTTCTGGGCCCGGAGACAATTTTCTGGTTCAGGGGAATGCCGACAGAGCGGAAGTCGCCAAGGCATTTACATTGAGTGTCTCCATTGCAAATAATGTTGTCTATTTTAACACTGGAACTTTTTTTTTCTTCCAACCGATAATTAGTGTTGTCAACTAGCTGGAATTTAAACCATCTGGAATGATAAAGAATATTGCAATGAGTATGGAAATAGATGGGTTGATGTGTATTGATTCCTGTGTGTTGTAGCCTGGGGCAAGATTTCTAATAATGATAGTATAATAATAAAAGTAATAAATTATTATTATTATTATTATTATTATTATTATTATTATTATTATATTATTATTATTATTATTATTCACCATGATAATGTCTGCTCTAGTAATTATACACGGTTATAGACAAAAGACAGTCATGGAAAAATGGCTTGAAATTGAAGCCTCGTACACAAAATATGGTCAATTTCAAATAAATTTCAGATAAGCCTGATAAAAAAAAGACTTGAAAAGAAAATCACAAAAGACTTGAGGCAAAAATTTAATACGCATCTCTAAAGCGGCTTTTCACACTTAAAAAGAAAAAACTCGTGAGCATTAAATGCAAAAAAAAGGTCTAAATTAGTTTATGGTACTGGACGTGCTAGTGGAAAGTGAGAATGGTTGTGTTTACGAGGTGGAGGCGGCTGGTACTCTGTTTACTCTTCCAGATTGTTTACAACGGTAAACAATACCGACAAGTTGAAGATTAGGACACGTGTGCAAAAGTTGCGTATCTTTATTGATGAAACGTTTCGCCTACACAATACACTTCTTCAGTTCAAACAAAGGAAACATTAGTAATGAAATAAAGATGGTGTAATCAGTCCATCAAACTTGAAGGAAAGGTATTTGAGGTGGTCAGTCTAGACTATGGAGTCAAACTCTTCTCCAGGTTGAGGGACTGACCACCTCAAATGCTTTTTCTCCAAGTTCGTGGACTGATTACATCATCTTTAATTCATTACTTCTGTTTCCTTTGTGTTTGACTGAAGAATCCTACTGTGTAGATGAAATGTTTCATTAGTAAAGACATTCAACTGTTGCACATGTCTTAATCTTCCACTGTTCGAGAGAATATCTTGTAGACGTTTCGCCATGCAGTGACTACATCAGTACGTCTACAAATAAAGATAATCAGATGTGTCAAATCATGTCTAATTCATCATGATGTCGGTATTGAATACCAGTGATACACGGGAGAAGGATTTTGTTAATCGTTGGATTTTGTTAATTTGGAAATTCGCCTGCGAAGCGAATAACGGTGAAGGTGTTTTCTTCTGTGAATCTTTATTTTATTGGAAAGCAGCCGAATTATAATTGATCGTATTAGATTCGCTGCAGTAGACAACAGGCTCTCAGACAAAGGTTCTCCGTTAAGTACCTGCTGTCCCTGTGTACCTAGCAGTAAATAGGTACCTGGGTGTTGACGCTTCCATCTCGGTCATGAATAAAATGGTAAAAAAAAAAAAATTCAATTAACACAATTTTGATTTTCCTGGGTTAGTGGCCCTCTGAGGCTGATAACCTGACGGAATACTACTACTACTACTACTACTACTACTACTACTACTACTACTACTACTACTACTACTACTACTACTACTACTACTACTACTACTACTACTACTACTACTTCTTCTTCTTCTTCTTCTTCTTCTTCTTCTTCTTCTTCTTCTTCTTCTTCTTCTTCTTCTTCTTCTTCTTCTTCTTCTTCTTCTTCTTCTTCTTCTTCTTCTTCTTCTATTTGTCTTTTTCATTTATTTGTTTAGTTTCGAGTTCTCTGTTTTTTCTTTTAGTTCTTCCACTTACAGTTCGTTTCTCTAGACTTTTTTTCCTATAGTTCATTAATTTTTTTAATGCTTTTTTTATTTGTACTTTTTATTATTTTTCAATTTAACTTTTTCCATTCTTTTGACCACTACTTTTCTTATTATTCAATTAAATACAATATAGATAAGAATATAATTGAACTAAAAACGAAACTTGGAAAAAAAAGCAACTTAAATAAGAGAGGAGCCATGTTAATTCCCTCATTTCTTGAGCTAATATTACGGTTGAAAACTTAGAGTAATATTACCCAGTTAAGCTGCTGTCGTGGGAGAGACAACATTATGAGCACTTATGAGACCATTAGCAAACTCCCTACAGAACTCAATACTCTAACAGCTGTTAGGAAGGGTTTGGTGAGCATTTATCAGCATTTATAAACGATTATAGGAGCATTAGCGAGGCTTGCTCGAGCCAGCAGCGCGATATACTAGAGTCTATTACCGTAGACCTCGCACTGTGCGAGCCATGCAGGTTTACCGCTTTCCAATAAATACAGTATTAAAATAGGTTTAAAGAAAGATAGAAGACGGAATAACTTCGGTTTTCTGCTGTATCTAACATGTTTTAGTGTATAAATAGTTAAATTTTTAAATTATGCATATGGAGTAATTCCCGTAAGTCTTGGTGTTTTGTTTGTCAGGAAAAAAAAGTCGAACTACTGACGCGGGTCTCGGTCATGTTTTTTATCATGAAACAGGACAAATGAATCCTGACACAGGTCTTTATCAGGAAACATGCTGATCATCAGTTAATTTGTCTTAGCAACGTTTCCGTTCCATTTAACCCATCCCCTCAAGGAAGGTTCCTTGACGTTGGTGAGGGGCTCTTGATTTAGGGAATTGGATCTGTGCTCCAGTTCCCCGAATTAAGCCTGAATGCCTTCCACATCCCCCCCCCCCAGGCGCTGTATAATCCTCTGGGTTTAGCGCGTCCCCTTGATTATAATAATAAAAATCCATTTAACCCTTAAACTGTCCAAACGTAGATCTACGTTTTCTCAACATTTGAAAGTATGTAAAAAACGTAGATTTTGTTTTTGTTTTTTTACATTTGAAAACGTGTAAAAAAAACTTTGATCTACGTTTTTTTTTTTGTTATATTTGAAAATATGTAAAAACACGTAGATCTACTTTTGTAGCAAGACGAATGTGAACATAGATCTGTTTGGATAGTTTAAGGGTTAATAAAAATAGGATAACTACAAAGTACTGAGGTGATAACCTCACGGTTATCCTCAAATATCCTCTTGGTTATCCTCAAATATCCTCTTGGTTATCCTAAAATCACCTTATGGTTATCCTAAGACGTCCTTCCGGCTGATACCATAGTTATTCGAAAATATCCTCTTGAGTATCTTAAATTATCCTTACGGGTTTCGCATTTCTACATTCCAACAATGATCAGTACGTACGATCCATATGGGTTTAGTGCTCAAGATCCTGTGTGACACGGTGCTTCAGTGCCACTATGGCACTGTATCACCGGGCCATGAGGTGAGCATCTACGGTGGGTTAGAAGTGTCTCAACAGATAAAAAATAACGATCCTTCAGCATCCTACACACACACACACACACACACACACACACACACACACACACACACACACACACACACACACACACACACACACACACACATACACACACGTGTGGAAGCACCAGCTTCTCTCACTGTTATGCTCCTCGTCAAATGGCGTCGTTAAAAAGAGCTCGTGAATGTACGCGTGTACGTGTCCGTGTGCGTTTCGGTGTGCGTGTGAACTCTCAGACGTATTGTAGGAGGGTAAGAACTACAGGACGTTCTTTGTGCCAGGAGGAGGACATTCTGTGAACAGTTTAGTGATACAAGAGATGATCTCGATAACGGAAGTAAAAAAATTTGTTTTCTAGTCATTTATATATATATATATATATATATATATATATATATATATATATATATATATATATATATATATATATATATATATATATATATATATATATTGTGTGTGTGTGTGTGCTCTCAAAAACTGGAGACGAACTTTTACTAAATAATTCAGAAAAGTTTAGCTTTGCTTAAATTATAATAACCCACATTAATCATTCCGCTAAATTAATGCATTCAATAATTAGGTTAAATTATCTAATAGACTTGGTTAATGAATGGAAAAATGTGATTGTTACTGTTTTATTAATACTAATTAATTACATTGCGTGATATAAAGAAAATTATTTGAAGTTTTTACCATATGTATATATTTCTTAGCCTTTATTTAATTTTTATTGACATTCTTAGTGATATTGATTACCTCTCGTAACTAATAAGCAAAGTCAGTCAAAGAAACCTAACTGTATTTTTTCAATATATCGTAAACACTGATAAATGTGAGTTAATGTATCATGGTATGCTGAGTTGAAATTTTGCACCCCAGTGATGCAGCTGTGTATTATTTCTCTAACTTTGGCAACTTACTGAAGACATCGCGATATAATTTAATTAATCCTGCCCATCCTACATAGGACGAGTCTAAATTAGTTAGTACTATTCAGTATCAGTGAAATAATAATATCGTGATGTTGAAATTGATTTTTGAAGAGTTATTAAATCAATGAACTTTTGACGTTATTCGGCAAAATGAAACCAAGTCTGCAAATTAAAAAAAAAAATACATACTATTGTATTTTTTTCTGTTAAATCTTTGCATTCTTAAGAACATAAAAAAGGAACACTGCAGCGGACCTACTGACCCATGCGAGGCAGGTTCCATTCTCCTACCGGCTTAAGCCAATGCCTGAACCTAGTCAAGGCCTATTAAAAGAAAAATGTAATTACTTACAAGAGTAGAAATTGGGAAATTAATCTTATATATATAAGAAACTGTTAGACTAAAGGTTCTTATATTTATTTCACAAACCAAACACTTTCTATTAACATGACTCACGAAATCGTAATGACACGATTGCCAACAAACCATACCCCGGCCGTGATTGAGCCCGCGGTCACAGTGGTGCCTGTGCTAACCTTCCTATGGTGTAGAAATATACCTAGTTGGATGAATCTTATTGTGGCTAGCTGGTCTAGTGGCTAACGCGACGGGCTGGAGTTTTGAGACTCTATGACCGCGGGCTCAATCCCGGCCGGGGGTATGGTTTACTTTCTATTATTCCTAAACATGGTTGTTGTCATTCCTTTATATAAATTAATTAGGTATCCCCCAAAAAGGGATACGAGTAATGGTTGTAAAGAGTTTTATTGGGACGACGTTTTGATCTGTTAAGATCTTTAACAAGTCATACAGAGGATATAAAGGTTTTGCATTGTCCCGATAAAAGATCTTTCTGCAAACGTCTGTCTTTTCAGAGTTTTTATTTACTTTTTTCTTCCTAGTTTCGTGACTTGCAAACGCTACTTCTGATACGAATTTGCGATTTATTTTGCATGTAAATACTGCAGCGGTTTCCCTTCAGTACCTTGAGAATGATCTGTCGTACTGGTATCAACCTTTTAACACTTGTATCCTACATAGAGAAAGAACGTGATCACTTTTGGCTTGTGTAGGTGCCAATTCAGGAAATATGCAAGTGCACAAATCCTCTGACGCTTCTCTCATGCATACCTTAGCGTTGAGATCGTCTGTGAGCAGGAGATCAAGTTTGGTAGGAGGATGAATGATATCGAAATACTTCATATAGGACACAGCAGCAGCGATCATGTGACGGAATCTCTCGGCCTCATAGACCTCCATATAGAGATTCGCGAGGACCCCGCTGACTGGGGATTCTCTGGCCATTCCCAGCTACTGCTTCAGGCGGTGGTTACCGGAGGATAAACAGTTGTAGTTAAAGCACAACTTAAGATGAATGGAATCCTCCTAAGGCACGAGTCTCATGTCGCCCAAGATCTTTTGGAGGATGGTGAAAGCCTGGTCAGTTGAGATGCGAGTAAAGAAAGTAACAACCAAGCTAAAGAATTTCTTGTCCAGTGTGACAGTATCCCTGATCCTGAATATATCGCCGGAGGACCAGACGTGTGCATTACTGATAGTGCCAAGCAAATTGGAAAGGGATTTTGCCAGAACCCCAGCCAATTTGTGAAGATCGTTGCCTATACCCAAGGTTATTGGTCTGAGGGCTACCCCAGGCTTGTGGGTTTTAGGGAGACCTTACATGCACATTCTGGGATGGTAGGTAGTTGTGACATGTTGCTGTAATCAAGTATATGTGGGTGAGACGGGTAAGATTTGTCTACATGTTCATATGAGCATAAATATGCCTGTTGCATCAGCAATATCATGATGCATTTCGCATCATCCATTCACAACTTCTCTTCCATTCACAACCTCCTTCCCTCCAAGTTTCTCTGACCCTGCCGCCACCTAATACAAACGAACACCTTTCTCGTAGCATGCAAAATAGACCTTTTCCTCTAGCCCTATAAACTCTTCCTAATGCGAAGTATGAGAATAAAATTTCACAATTTTATGAAAAAGTAAGGTGTTTGTAAAGAACAGGAAATGAAAGAATCAACAAAATCACTAAGTTTAAAACATCTTCCAAGGCTGGGCTTGCACTTAGACACACAATTGTGAAAGTTTCCACTATTCCCTAAATCATATTTTAGAGGAAGACTGGAAGTCTCTTGCCTTCAAAACATGCATCTACTGTGCCAGCAGACGTAAAGAAAAGATTTTTTGAAGAACCTGCATTTAATGGAGCAATGTTTACATCTAAGATCTTTTTAAATTATTACATAAAATGCATGTGCGCGCACAATATATATATATATATATATATATATATATATATATATATATATATATATATATATATATATATATATATATATATTTATAGGAACATTAGTTCGCTCTTGCACTACAGTGCGCAGGATGAATATGGGGTACACAATAAATTAGCCATTTCTCCTGCAGAATCTATACAAGTAATCCAGGATATGCTGTTATTCCTGTATCTTGTTGTAACTCTCGGACTACAGCATGTCACTTGTTTCCCGTTCTCCCGGCACCTCGCAGCAGCAGCAGCACCCACAGCTGTAGTAATTATCTCAGGAAACACTACTTATCACGGTGCAATCAGGGGAAGGTAGACCCGGCTGGCTACCACAGCGCTGGCCCTTCACGCCACGAGCCGCCACATACAGATTATCTGGTTCTGAACCAACCTCGACTCTCCACGCTCATGACTCTATTACTGCGGTCGATAGAAAGATGTCAGCTCGTGTTTAACTCGAATTTATGCAGCATACATTTGTAGTGGAAGCAACGTTTCATTCTCTCTCTCTCTCTGATATATACACTCAGAGAATCATAGCGGGAAAGTGACTTATACAATGACAATATTAAGTAATACACAAGATTAACTCACTTTCACCAATACAGAAATAACGCAAATGTTTTCGGTCCTTCTGGAGACCCTTTGCAATAAAACACTAGTTGAAAGAAATCCCTTAAACATACAGCAAGTCAGCTGCAACCTACTTGTCCTTGCTCAAACATCCATTACTCTTCACTAAGGAAATCTTTTCCATATTTTTTACATTCGAATTACTCTTGCTTAAATTAACCAACTAGATGAAGGACCAGCGGTCTAAGATAACATTTACTGAATGCTCGAACGTAATTTTTTGTTGGTCAGTCATCTCTGCCAAGTGACGGCGAATGTTTTCAGTAAAATAGTTAAGCATATTAGACATCGGATTTACCATGTGTTTACAAAAGATTTTTTAATGTTTACATGGGAGTTCAAGGCAGGTAGGAAGTTAGCAATTTCTCTCTCTCTCTCTCTCTCTCTCTCTCTCTCTCTCTCTCTCTCTCTCTCTCTCTCTCTCTCTGTATCTGTATCTATTTGTATCTATCTATCTGTATATATCTGCATCTGTCTGTATCTGTCCGTATCTGTCTCTCTCTCTCTCTCTCTCTCTCTCTCTCTCTCTCTCTCTCTCTCTCTCTCTCTCTCTCTCTCTCTCTCTCTCTCTCTCTCTCTCTCTCTCTCTCTCGCTCTCTCTCTCTCTCAGAAATGCCTGGAACGTACAAACAAGGTGTGTTTGTGCAGGTAGGGTCCAGAGTTTGTGGTGGGTTGTGTACCTCTCATACGAGCTGGGTCTTCTCGGACCCTTCTGGGTGATTGGTTTGTGTACAGTTATATTGTGTGAGGCATTGTATTTACCTAAAACGTGTGTGTGTGTGTGTGTGTGTGTGTGTACTCACCTAGTTGTACTCACCTAGTCGAGGTTGCGGGGGTCGAGTCCGAGCTCCTGGCCCCGCCTCTTCACTGATCGCTACTAGGTCACTCTCCCTGAGCCGTGAGCTTTATCATACCTATGCTTAAAGCTATGTATGGATCCTGCCTCCACTACATCGCTTCCCAAACTATTCCACTTACTGACTACTCTGTGGCTGAAGAAATACTTCCTAGTGTGTGTGTGTGTGTGTGTGTGTGTGTGTGTGTGTGTGTGTGTGTGTGTGTAGACTCACGTGTAAACGAGTGACACATACACACACACACACACACACACACACACACACACACACACACACACACACACACACACACACACACACATTGTGTATATTGAGATGAACAAGGCCAAGGGAACACAGTGGTGACTGGTGGAAGCTGAAGAGATATGATCCAAAGATATGTTCGCAGATGAGGGTACAAATGACCTAAAATGCTTCTAAAATGCTAAATACATTTCGGCGATAACGGAGTTACCGACAGAAATCTCAGTGACATTGAGGCTAACACTTAACAGAAACTGAATCAGCTTAAACGGGGAAACTGAACCGGTGTCTCCACTAACGGGGTTAACTTCAATGGGGTAATCATATAAATGCACATCATCAAAACTGTGTAAACTAGACTTTGTATGGTACAGGGCTCAGATATATGAGTGAATATATCTCTTATTCGTAAGACAAAACTAATCGTAAATGTTGTTGGTGGCGGTTGTTATCGTGGATGTTGTGATTGTTTTGATTGATGGGTGTACTTGTTATTGTCGTGAGCCCTGTGATTGTGGTGGAAACCTGGTATACCAACAAGCTGTGATTAAAGAAACATGAAACACGGTACAGTTATTGCTTTGTTAGGATACAAAACATATACACATACTGTGTATGTTTATATATATATATATATATATATATATATATATATATATATATATATATATATATATATATATATATATATATATATATATATATATATATAAACTTATTCTTGCAACTTTTCTTCAGTCTGTTACGTTTTTTACGCCTCTATTATGCCTTGAAAACTAAAAAAGATAGAAAATTGCACAGAATATATTAAATTTTTTGCTCAATAGTCTCCTCATAACAGAGGAAGTTTGATTTAAAATAATAATTTGTGTGTATCTACAGAATATAACATCATTTCTATTATTTACACATCATGGACTCAAACACCGCAGTCTCGAACTCAGGTGATCCCCGTACGCAGAAAAGTTGCGAAATACTCTATCAGTGTCGCTAAATTATTTGTAAAATTTCGTAATATCTGGGGACGATTTCAAAAGATTTACAAAAAGGGGAAAAATTCTTGCATTTGTAGACTGATGGTTATTTTCTGCAAACTAATCAGATTTTTTTTGAGTATTATTGTCCGCTAAATGTATATGAAAAATGTATTTCAATTGGTATTTAAAAGTGAACAAATGCTTTTCAATTTAAATATCTTATTAAACTGAAAAAAAGTCTTGTAAACACAGTATTTAAATGTATTGAAATAGATATTCAAATTTATGTATTTCTTGATGGTATATACCTTAGCTTTTGTACACTGGAGAGTTCACCGTAATTTCGGCATATAAGGCGCACGATCATATAAGGCATATAAGACGAGGTTTCCCAGCATTTATAACGTAACGTTAGTAAACAACTGCTAAAGCGTAACCCAAAGCCTACTCTTGACCCCGACCTTGAGCATATTAGGCGCAGGGTGATTTTCCGACGCTTTCGTGGGGAAAAGCACGCCTTATATGGCGGAAATTACGGTAATCCTATTTTAGGGATTAAAATATCCTTGAGTAATAGCAAGTTACAAAATGTCTTGAGGACCCTTGTGTAGACCATAAGTTTTACACGTATTTCAGCAAACAAAAACGTATTTAAATGCTCAGTATATTACTGCCCGCATCTAGAAGTCAGGAAAGACGATAATTTCCGATAGAGAGTAAATTAGCAATGCTGATAAATAAAGACGTATGTAACACCTGAGTATACTTATCTGAAGACGAATGGACAACCAGAGGATTTCTCTCTTCGGCACAGAGGGAGTGGACGATGACAGTAGAAGATGAGGTAATTTGTCCCTCAGCCTTGCAAAACTATACACAGAATACAGTGGAAGTTGAGGTAATCAGTCGCTTAACATGGAAAATGACGTTCATTGTCTTACTCTCAATATTATGACAATGAACACTGGCTTCGAGGTTGTGGGGCTGATTTCATCTGTTGTCGCACATCTCTGAACTAAACTGAAAATAGCCACTGGTTGGCAAAACGTCTTCAAATAAAGATTCCCAGGTATTTCACGCATGTCTAATACCTCATCCTGTCGGTACTGTATACCACTGTTGTAATATCGATAATCAAGTAGGCAGGACAGGAGGGAAGTCCGGACCCTTGCAAACAAAACTTAGTGAGAAACGCTTAGGTTCCATCCTCTAATCTCTAAGACGAGACTAAAAAGTATAACGAACCGGTCGTATAGATGGGCATACAGCCGTCCATGCGACCGAGAGATTAAAGGCTCGAACCTCCGTCTCTCCCACATAAAATAAACAACGCAGTGAATTCACATAATATACAAAGCACGAATGGTGATGGGGGATAGGAAAACTAGAGCAGTATGTGGGTATGTAAATTTTAGAAGAGAATCAAAGTTACAATTCCAAATCAGCATTAGAGTATAAATAAACATCTTAGTAGGCACTGGATGTAGAGACATAATAAAGAACATAAAGGAGAAACGCAGGCCTACTGGCCCATGCTAGGCAGATCTTTCTCAAACCCAAACACATCGGCCGTCTCCCATCAAGGTAGGGTGGCGCGAAAAAGAAAAACTTTCACCATCATTCACTCCATCACTGTCTTGTCAGAGGCGCGCTTACACTTCGGTTATAAAACTGCAGCATTAACACACCTTATATATATATATATATATATATATATATATATATATATATATATATATATATATATATATATATATATATTACATATATATCAATATATAACAACAATGCGACTAGCCAAGGACTCGAACCCTTGATGTTTTGGCCCGCCTCATGGAGAACGAAAATCACATGACACTCTAACTCACAGGACCACCAAATCAGGGGATTTGGGGCTCCTGTGGGTTAGAGCGTCATGAGGCGGGCCAAAACATCATGGGTTCGAGTCCTTGGCAAGTCGCAGTATTGTTGATCAATACCACTCGTTCATGGTTACAATAATATATATATATATATATATATATATATATATATATATATATATATATATATATATATATATATATATATATATATATATATATATATATAATGTCGTGCCGAATATGTAAAACTGGTCAATTAGGAAGAACTCGTTTAAAATTAAGTCCTTTCTAAAATTTTATCTTATACGTTTAAAGATATTTTTTTTTCATTAATGTTAATGTAAATATTTTTAATTTTGCTCCAAAAGAATCTTAGAAAACTTGCCTAACCTTATCATAACAAGAACAATTTATTTTAGCCTAACCCAACTAAATATATTTTAGATTTGTTTATAATAATTTAATACTAAACAAACTCATTGAAATATATTTTCTTCGTTAGGTTCAGAATGATTTTGGTGAAATTATTGCATACACAAATTTTCACTTGTCTTATATGGCAAGAAGAACGTTGCTATTTAAGCCAAGATAGCAAGTTCTGCCTATTCGGCACGACATATATATATATATATATATATATATATATATATATATATATATATATATATATATATATATATATGTATCACAAAGCTGGAGCTTTGTGATCAACTGACCGGTCCACCCATTTAAAAATTCTGGTTATGATTATTGTATTGTAGAATCAGCATAGTATAATAGGCGAAAGCTGCCTTACACATTGAATGTTATGAAAGATTCAGGGTTACTAAGTGAGAGAGGGGGCGGGATGATTGCATATTCATAAACTGAAGGATTATCATCATGGGATCGCGCTAACCCATATGGATCATTCAGCGTCCTGGGAATGAAAGGGATGGGAGGGTAACCAAGTTAGCTCAGAATAAGTGAAGGGCACTTCCGAATATTTAGATGAAAAGCTATGAACATAGCACGACGGCCTTCGAAACGATACCTCGCCAGAGTTTTATCAACAAAATGATTACATACTGAACAAAAACAAGAAAAAACTACTTCAAGGGCTCGAGCAGTATATTAGGAACAGAACTGAGCGATCTATACAGAGAAGAAAAAGTAGACGACGATGACGATCAAGGGTGACGAGTGGGTTTTCCATAGTTCTGTATTGGGACTTGTGTCTCTGTTTACTACATATCATATAGGAGAACACTGATGTTTACATTTCGTTATTTATAGTGTAAAGCTAAACAGGAGAGCTCGACTGTATGGCAAGAATAAATTAGTGGATGTCTAAAATTGACTGTAAGCAACTGTAAGATTTGACATTTCAACCATACGTCTGCTCTTGTAAGTACAGATAAGTTAACTCTCGCAGAGTGAATATCAGATCCCATTGTATACGGGAATATCAAGATATGCAATTAACGTAACAGATGGGAGCCGCCGCGGTGTTAGGAATTAATCTTGGGATACAGGACTGGATCTGAGTCATAGGTGGGCCAGATTTAGTTTTGTGCTAGGAAGGCTGTGGGATAGAACCTAAATTCA